>NW_026532891.1:0-4519 GCF_026283585.1 Hylaeus volcanicus | reverse complement strand
TTCAACCCCTTCTGTCACCCCTGGCCCCTTCAGAAGTGGCGTTTTTCGACGTGCCCCTCTTTACGGGAGCGAATTAACCCCTTCGTATCAACTCTCGCCAATGCAACTTCGCACACATTTAGAGGACACTTCAAAACTACTCCCCGCCAAGTTTCCCCAAAATCGGTTGAAAACTCCCATAGATATGACGTTTTAAAATAGTGTCCCTTTAATTTTGTCCGTCAGTGTAGTATAATATTTAATTAATTAAAAGGAATAAAGAATAATATAATATAAGTACAGTAATATAATATAAGATATAATGGATATAAGATAATATAATATAATAAAAATGAAATTTTAATAATAATTATTGTAAATCGTATAGCGGCCGCCACCTCTGCGGCCTCAGCCACCTCTTCGATTTTGGCCACCGCGGCCACCTTCACCTCTTCTCTGCCCACCGCGGCCATATTTCAAATTTCAATACTTTTTCTTGAATTTGGTGAGCTGTAATTTGAAAAAAAATACATGAAGTTTATATTAATTACAATCTATAAGATTGTTCAAAACAGTATACTCATGCAATTGCTTACCTATGCTAATCAAGCGCAACGTATTTACAACCCTCTTTTTGCAAAATCTCGTGGCCCGTCGATCTCGACACGGATGGTGCCCACGGTCGCGACGCGGACGGTGTCCGTGGCGCGGATAAGCTGCGCCGTGCTGCCAGCGCCGGGGATTAGCTGCTTTGTTTATTCATCTGAAAAGTAAAAGAAAAGATAAAATTAAGATAAATTTAAACTATTGAGATACAAACGAAACGGAAAGCAGTACAAACTGGTAAAAATGATTCTAAAGAATGGGGAAAAAACAGATTTTAAAAATGTCGATAATTGACGATTTCCACTCTTACGCGTATCAACAATTGCTTGTAAAATTTAAACTATTGAGGTACCAACGAAACGAAAGCGGTACAAACGGGTACAAATGATTCTAAAGAATGGGAAAAAAATAGATTTTAAAAATCTCAATGTCGGGTGCTGACAATGTTTTGAAATTTTTTATAATTATTAATTGTTGAAGGTACGAACGAAACTATTGGTGGTACAATCAAGTACAAACGAAATACTATCATTTTCTATAAAAAAAAAAATTAATTTTTGAAAAGTCGGATGCCAGGTTCACATAGCTCTATAACATATCCAATACCTATAGAGTCGACACTCGTCAATCAAAATTTAGATATTTTAAAAAATTTATTTCTCGAAAACGAAAGAGAGTTCCCCCTTTCTACTTTCAGTGTTCGGAATAAAGCGTGCAAACACGGTATAGGAAATAAAACTCTCCGGTTCACGAAAACTAAGGTCTTTGAACTTTATTATAATTTGAGAATTACAATTATCGTCCGAAGACTCGCAATATAATGCCCGTTTCGAAGTAGAGTCCCCTTGTCGAAGGTTGTCTAAATCGAATTGACTCCGTCGCTTGGGGTGCCGGCCAACGATGCCTCGCGCTACCCCTTCTTCGCCCACGCTATCACCCCTCCGCTCGCCTAGGGGTGCGCTAGCGGGCCCCGATTCGGAATAAGGCCCAATCAGGGCTTCTCGCGTCTCACTCTCACCCCCGTCGCCAACGTTCTCGGAAACCTGCGATTCTATTTGTTTATGCGCAAGTTGACGTCACAGCGATAGCCCTTTGTTTAACTATACTCGTACCCGAAGCGCCACAGGGGCGCTTCCAGGAGACTTATGGAACCCCTTAACGCGCACATCCTGTCTCATACTGGAACTTAATGTTTTTCCTAAATTCTAGTCAAGTGCATCCGGTAAGAAATCCCACGACAGCCCATCACTGGTAGCGACCAGGGCGGGTGGCCGTCCGGCGCCTCACGGAAAGCCCGCGTCGTCTGTGGGTTTTTCCGACCCAACGGTACGGTCGCTTGCAGAGCGTCGGACCCACTCGAGATTCCAGAGATCTCGTAACGTTCCTATGACATTATTATTGACGGCAAGTGGCCTCAGTCGAAATTAAAAAAAAAAAAAGTAATGAAACTCTATGATTATTATGTATCATATTGATGTAATACGTTATAAATTCGATAAATCAAAATGTATGATAAAAATAAGTAAAATGTAAATTTTGGGATTAGACAGAAATGAAACAATTCACGAATTATGAATGTTCCATATATAAAAGCACGATTGCTTTCTGTGTCTGTACTGTTGCGCGAACGATTAAAAACTGAAAAGCTTTCGTTCTCACTCCATTGGACGTAGATCTCTTAGGACACTCAACGAAAGGCAATAGACAAAATGGAACAGGATGGATGTATGCATTCTGTTCTTCTTTTTTTCCTTAGGGCTAATGTAAAGGGTGTTCAGAGATTTACTAGCCAGCATTTTTCTCGTCATAGTACATATGACAAAAAAATGGAAGAGAAAAAATGATACTGTTTCTTACATGCAATGTAACCGAGTATATTAATTTTTCATATTTGTACTATTTTCTGAGAAGTGAAGGTGACCTTCAGTTTTTTTAAATGAAATGATATATATTTATTATATGTATCATGTGAAGAGGCGTATCAAAATGAATTCAACGATGTACCTCATAATGAACTTGAGACTCATTCAGAGTCAAGAACATATGTTCAATACATAACTGTATCTACTCGTATTACTTACCGGAATTTCTTATTGGTATGTTTACATATCATGTTCAATGTGCCTTCCATACATTTTTCTGCCCTGTGCATTACACTTTTGATGGCTTCTGCTATTATTGTTTGAGTGTTTCAATAATGGGTCTGAAGGTCATAATGTGATACATCGTTGAATTCATTTTGATACGCGCTTTCATATGATATAATAAATATATACCATTCCATTTAAAAAAATGAATTATTGAAAAATAATTATTTGAATAAATATTTCAAAAATGAATGAAAAATTCATTTCTCAGAAAATAGTATAAATAGGAAAAATAAATATACCTAGTTACATTGCATATAAAAAACAGTATTACATTTTTCTCTTTCATTTTTTTGTCATATGTACCATTTACGAAAAGAACCCTGGTTAGTAAATCTCTGAACACCCTTTATACTGATACATTTACATATGTATATAGTATGTACTTTCGGAGATACTTTTTGATGCAAATATGTGCACAGGAAAAAATGCTTTATTATCCTATGCGTATACTTTTGACGTATCAACGACTTTATTAGAGAAGAATTCATATTTTGTTTTACAGTTATCCTTTACCACTTGCCTAACGAGAAAGAAACACTCCTCAAGTATCCGCGGCCACGCCGCACGTTTTCAAACCTTTGCGCATTCGAATTTTTACGCGCGCCGTTGACGTGTTCCTCGGGCCTTGGTCCAAGTGAAATAGAAAATATTGAGCGACTGAGAGGGGGTAGTTTAGGCCCTTTCTAGAGAGAGTGTGTTCTCTTAACACTCTAGTGACGCAATTGCGCAATTACAAATTTTCTGTAATGATCGATGAGTCTACTGACTCAGGATCAATAAAACATCTGGCACTTGTGGTACGTTTTTAAAGTGCAGATTTTAAAGTTACGGATCAGTTTCTACATTTGCTTCCTATAATTGATGGCACTGAAAATGTTATATTTAATGCAATTATTAATTTCTTTGTAAAGCACGACATTCCATATAAAAAAAAAACCGTTTCCCAAAAATAATTCCGTTTCCCAATTATTTCGGAATGTAAACCCTGACTTTATTTATATTGAAATGTACGTGCCACACATTTGCATTATGTGCATCCTATGCTCGTAAGAAAATACCTGATGGCATAGAAACATTTTTGCGCCAACTCCACGATTATTTTAAATTTAGTTATAAAAAGGTTTCAGAATATAAAGAGTTTCAGTTGTTCTGCGATATCAAAATCCATAAATTCCTTTATGCGTCACAAACAGAGGTGGGTAATATTTGTAGAATAAATATTTTAAATACTATTTCAAATAATTGATTCTTCATAATTCAAATAAAATAGTATTTCAAATGGGATATAAAATTTCAGCAAATAAAATATTTTATTTTGATAATGTAAAACGTAAAATAAAATAGTTTATTTTGGTAATCTATAGTTAAAGCATGAAAATAAATATTTTATTTAAATAATCTAACACATAAACTAAAATATGTTTCATTTTAATAACATAAAGCATAAAATAGAATACTATCCATGGTTCTTAATTTTAAAATAAACTGTGTATGTATAGGTACGTACTCACGAGAGCATTTTTCGACGCACGAACGGTTCGATGCATGGATTCGACCCCCACTTCTGGATATTGCTCACCGGCCTGTGTGCTGACGAACGCTTTGGGCAAAGTGGGCAAAATCGACCAAATCTATGGCAAAATCGTAGAACTCTTGAACGAAATGAGATAGAGCGATGATTCATGGATGAAATTAAAGCTGAAACTTCACAGATTAAGAAAAAAATATAGAGAAAGTGATAATGATTGACCTTTAAAATGTAAGTTAAACTTGCACTTTTTCAA
>NW_026532890.1:0-6032 GCF_026283585.1 Hylaeus volcanicus | reverse complement strand
TGCATACAGTTAATGTGTATACTATCTACACAGAAATACTGTCTAAGTAGGTTTGGGATAGTATTTAGTGGGGACGGCGATATTGAATAGTGTTAATGTATATGATTCCTAAGACGGATATAATAATAGCAATAATTAAAGGCCCAATTTTGGTTCCTCTATTACGAACCGGAGGGGGCGGTTGCGTAGCCGAGGCTTTTTGTTAGTGGCTTGACCAGTGTTGTTAGGTAACACTGGGTGCCTTGAGGAAGTAAACGCTGTGACAAACCTACGTATGGCTAACGTAGGGAGCACAGGAGGTTAGTTATCGAGGACGAACCTACGTATGGCTAACGTAGGGAGCACAGGAGGTTAGTTATCGAGGACGAACCTACGTATGGCTAACGTAGGGGGCCGCAGGAAAAGTCAGTATTAGGCATCCAAAGAGTTTCAATATACCTTGAACGGTAAAGATACATCTCAGTGGTTACTGGACTGGTTATTATAATTGATCAACATTGATTTAAAATAATACCAATATATTCTGATATGCACCGGGACTTACAATTGTAATAAGAGTAATTTGTCGCTGTGTATTAATTGTGAATTTAAGTTACTACAATTAGAAGTTGAGTTAAATATTTAGTTTCACAAATTGAATTTGGTTGAACCCTTATTCAGATACACACTGTTATATGCTTATAATTAATATATAAACTAATATATAACTATTGCAAATCAGACCCTAAATTCCTGTATCGTTTCAACCACTTAAATTATTTCCTAAGCTTTTATGATACTAGCATATAGTCTTTTGAAATATGTTCTTTTTTTAAATATTTTACCTGCTTACAAGAGAAAGGCACGGATGTTACAGTCGCTTTTGGAACGACACTCTATGTAGGTTGTAGTATGCATGTAATACTGCAGAACCATTTTGATATTTTTCAGAATGGGCCTTCGTTTCCAAGATATTTTGGTTTAAAGGTTTTTATACATGTTCTTAAGAGATGTAGAATAAAAGGATTTAGCAAGTTTCGTCGGGTATATTGGTAGAATATCAGATTATAACGCTGCTGATCCAGGTTCAAATCCAAATTTACATTCTTTTTTTTTTTAATTTTGTATCATGGAAATATGCTTTTTATATATTATATAGTATATACTGTATATTACATATTACTTTACGTATATTTTAGGGTTGAAATTAATTTTTAACGTAACATAGCATTCTAATCATCTATTTCACTATGGTGTTTTTATATTTTTGTGCTTTGAAAATAGTTTTGTGTTTCCCCCTTCATACCAAAAATTTCGACGCCTGCAATCGTCAAGCAGGCAAAATAGGACAGGCTGTCACATTTAACTGTTAGGGTAGCTTTACTGTTTTACCTGATAAAAAGGATAGTGAAATACCTACTTACTGTGGGAGAGTAAGTCTTTACAACGATTTCAGTTTTTATATTTTATATTTCACAATGTTTCAAGAATTCTACACAAAATTTAGGGTGATATAAGTCATAAAAGCACAAAAAACATATCGGATTTGTGCGCCACGCACATTTCAATAATGCTATTTTGTTACACTTACAATACATGGAAGTAGTTGGAAAACATATTTCACTGACGTTTTTAAAATGTGTTTTTTTCATGTCAGATAATCCTGCCATGTACCATGAGTATAAAATCATTTGTCGGAATATTGGAGCACTGATTTGATTATGAATTAGTGAGTGAATGCGTAGTGCATCATCTCTTATTGATAGCTCACGCTGATTTTCTAATACATGTGTACAGTGCTGAATGTTTTGAATACAAATTTTAATTTGGCATCACACGGTTGTACTAATGGAGTACATTTCGAAGGTATTACTGCCAGCTTCCAGTCATTACTACACAAATCTACGATTAATAAAAATTTATTAGAATCTACATACTTCTTTAAAACTTCATGTAAGTACTCCGCATACAAACATTTTGTCAATTTTTCCGATTTGCTGTATCCTACTACAGTATTTTTCTACACTTTTTTAAAATGTTCTATTTGTTTTTCAACACTTCGACCAAATTTATTATCTATTTCTTGCAGACATACAAACACAAATAGTAAAATGTGACCAGATTATTTAATTGAGTGCTGTGTTGTGTATGAATGTGATAATTCATTCAAACTTTGTGTTTTCACTAATCCGATCTGCTACCTTGTAACCGTTCGTCGGGTCGGTTCGATACAGTCGCCAGGGTACGCTTTTTCGTCGGATCTTAGCCTAGACCCTCGCAGTCCACACCATGCATTTCATACCCAGGGAGGTCTGGAGGGGAATGACGGTGCCCCAAAAGGGTCGAGCGGGTAGCGGTCGCACACCCACTCTTCCCGGGCTAGAGACCGTGACTCCGGGGTGTCCCGCGGTCGCAGGACACGGTACCGGCGGTCGGATGTCCTCCGTTTCGGGCCAGAGGCCGGCGGCGTGAGGACGTTAGGTTAAACAGGTTTCTAGCGACCAGAAAGGTAGTGGTCGCACACCGTCCTGTTCGTACTCCGTTGGAGGATCGGGGATGAGATAAGAGAACGAGAGCGTATGAGCGGCGAAATTGTACTTATATTTGCTTTTAGCTGTTACACGGTAGCGCTCGCCCAGGCGTTTTGCCTTGCTGAGCAGCGCAACTCGGTATACATGTGTGCACGGTGCTCCCCACTTTCGGTAGTGAGAAAGTGCCGTGTGGGATCGCAGCGCTCGGTGACGGCGCTGATGATAAGGGGTGGAAATAAAGCGCTCAACCACCACCATTTCTAGACGAAGTAAACGCCGTTTATAATGATATTGCCCTACACTCAGAGGTACGATGGCTAAATGCAGAAAAAACATTAGAAAGGTTCTTCGCACTTAGAGAAGAAATCTCTGTTTTCTTAGTAAATGAAGTAAAAGATTCCGTACTAATGCAGGATAAATTTAAAGATATTTTGTTTTTGTCCGAACTTGCGTTTTTAACAAATACTACTTATCACCTAAACACATTAAATCTGAAATTACAGAAAAAAAAACAACTAATATCTGACTTAATTAGTCATATTGGCGGATTTAACATTAAACTTCAATTATTCATAACAGAAATTTCAAGAAATCAATTACATCACTTCTCGAGTTGCGAAGAACTTAAAGACGTGTTAGCGTCAGTACGAATGTAAGGGTGATACACGTGTGAGGGTCATCATACCCTCGGACGTCAACTTTACTTTTCAGGGGTCTCGAGATGCCGACGACGGAGACCTACGTCTGTCATCGGCTGAGGATCGATGGTAACCGATAGCTAGGTGCGCAACGAATTCTAAGAGTCGCGGATGTTATGGTTAAAGCTATAAAGATCTCGATACACCTCTTTTGGCGGCAGCCAACAGAGTTGTGTCCCGTGACCGATGACCCGACGTCATGGTGCTGCGTGGCACGTGTAAAGAGATAAGGGTGTTCTAGAAGGATCTGGCCACGGAGTGAGGAAGGTGACATATCTTCTGGTAAGAGGACCATGATCGACCCCATGGTACTTATCCCAGAACCTTGAGGGAACACACGTCGCGAGAGAATTACATACAATAGATCTAACAGACGAATACACAAATGCAGATTTCAGTTCCTTTGTTTCAATATTAATTGTTATAAAAAATGAATTTGAAGTGCGATTCCAAGATTTTGATTCACTCAAAAGTGACATTATGATTTTTATGAATCCGATGAACATTAATATCGCAGACCAAAAAATAGAATATCGGCTTGAACTCTGTGACTTGCAAGGAGATACACTGACGGACAAAATTAAAGGGACACTTTTTCAAAACGTTGATTTTATCAACCCCATCCGTCACCCCTTGCCTCTTCAGAAGTGGCGTTTTTCGACATGCCCCTCTTTACGGGGGTGAATTAACCCCTTCGTATCAACCCTCGCCAATGCAACTTTGCGCACATTTAGAGGACACTTCAAAACTACTCAAAATCGGTTGAAAACTCCCACAGATATGACGTTTTAAAAAAGAGTCCCTTTAATTTTGTCCGTCAGTGTATGTTTCCCCAAAGCAGAAAAGAAACTAGATTGAACCTTTTCAAACTGCTTTCAAGTGAAAAATATCCAAAATTATTATACCTCAACTTAAAGATTGGTTTTATGTTTGGTTCAACTTATAATTGCGAAAGTGGATTTTCTGTAATGAATGAAATAAAATTTTTAAAGCGTGCATCTTTAAAAGATGCCTCATTGTCGTAATTAATGCGAGTTGCTTTCCGGAAATTCCGATTGACATTCCGGCGCTTGTAAAAGGAGCGACCAAACCACAAATTAGCCCAAGATCTGCAAATTGAAACTGAGTTTTTGAAATTCTAAACTTTTATTTACATTTAATGTATAAGTCTAATAAAAAGAATTGCTTAATGACTACACAAAAGTGGTAAATATGCCGAATAGAGGACTCCGCCTCTATGACCTTCACCTTGATATATGTTGTCAAGAGCACCCTCCTGAGAAACTTATTCTAATAACTTAACCGTCGCTCACTGCTTATTAAAAAGTTATTAACAAAAAAAGTTGGTAATTATTTTGGTTACAGACGGCACTTTTCCAGTTAAACTTTACCGTTTTCCTATATATATATATATAACCTACACCACAATTTTTACTCGTGCAGTAAAAAAATGAGGGTCCGGGGGCTGGGCCCCGGTCAGGGGTTTGGAGGCCAAGCCCCCAACAAGGAGTACAACAGCGCACCACCCAGGTGTACAATTATGATGAAGGATGTATAGTGTTTTCAGGGGGGTCGAGGGGACGCAGCCCCCCGCCCGGTAGGCGGGCCTCTTGGGCCCGCGTATAGTACAAACGTATGAAACAAGTTCAATGTGATTATAGAATAAGAATTAGACAGAATAGGTTGTTGCGCTTGATAAGATATTTAAAAAAAAAAAAAAAATAAGTACGATTTAAACCAAAATAAGGTAATAGGTTTAGTTCAACAAAGAAAGTTTTATTTTTGCGTTTAGATACATATTTTCATTTTGTAATCCAGTATTGTCAACGAAATCTGTGATAAGACATAGAATGTTAGACACGCCATTAGATATGTCGGTGCGAATTAGTTATGATAGAGCATTGTACTGAGTATGACGTTAAGAATAATTGAGAATAGATGCTTCCCGAGAGCGTGAAGCATGTCAGGTTGGCCGTGTCAGCGTCAACGTCTTTTAAGAATCGTTTACAGTAAATAGTTCGTCGCATTTTGGAGTGTGACTGTTTTATGGCAGGGTCAGGACGACCGAACGGACTCTAGACGAAAGTCAGGCGGCCTCCATGGGCAGTCGACCGGCGAGGGATGATGTCTCGGTCACGTAGGCACCGAGTGACGAAGGTACGTTTATTTATTACTAACGGATGTGTCAACTGGCAAGCAACCCGACGGTGCATTGCCTAAAAGAATAAAGACGTTGTCCTAGAGAATCTGGCCACGGAGTGGGGAAGGCTTTTGGTAAGAGGACTGTGAGGAACAGCACAGTACTTACCCCAGAAACGTCGAAGGACAAAGTCATGATTCTGACAGACAGGTATAGAAAATTGTCTGCAAATACAAGAGTATGCTGATAGTCTGTCTGCTGAAGGTAAAACTGTCAAGGAGTCCTGGATTATGCAGAGAATCTTAGGAGTGCTGCCTTCTAGACTACATCACTTCAGAATTGCCTGGGACAATGTAAGTTGGTTTACAAATTATGTAAAATTGGAACAGCCATGTATGGTTGTCATTGATGATGCAACTGAATTGGAAGCTATTGGAGTAGGCAATATCGAGCTTGAAGCTTTTTAACCGTCTTCGAAAAAGAGAAGGTTACTCAATTCGACATGTATATATATACGGGGTGTCCCAAAACTCGGGGAGGAGCCGGAAATGGGGGGTAGCTGAGACGATTCTGAACAACAATTTCCTTTGCAAAAATGTCGGATGGGGCTTCGTTAAGGAGATATTAAGCGAAAACCCCGACCAATCAGAGCGCGCGTAGACCGTTGGAGCGGCCGCGGTAGCG
>NW_026532889.1:0-7562 GCF_026283585.1 Hylaeus volcanicus | reverse complement strand
AGGATCTGGTCTGGTTGTACACTCGCGACACGGGACTCTAATAATTGGCGAATAATAAACGTCGGATTTTCGTAGGTAACTCCGCGGTGACTCTATCTTTAGTGCGTATGTTCTCACTTACGCGAACTCTTTACTCAGCTGGAGATACGATACACGATATCTAAATGAGACTAACGCGAGAGATTAACCCATCCGCGACTACAGAGTATTGACTGCCAAAATAATAATACACAAAGAGCTCTCTGTGGTCGTGACCACGGGTTTATATAGCCCCAGATCCTTGCCTGGCGCAATTCGTAATTTCGGAATCTTAATTACCACATTTCCCGAATCTGGAGCAAGTTCTAGATTCGACAGGTGACTTATGCGTAACAGCGTAATATCGCTGACGCCCGTTTGTTGATGGTTCATGCGCATTCCTAAAGGTTTGGTAATTGACGACGTGGGGCACCGTTCGGTAGGGCCACACGTTACATCATCGACACGACCTTGCCTGGCCATGCCAAGCGTTTGACTTCCAGGCCGCGGACATCAAGGCAAATTTTTAAACAGCCTCAGCTTGTGTATGATACGCTATTTAGCTTCTTCATGTCACCGCTAAAGTGTGGAGCAGTCACTTTACATGAATTGTCATTAGGATCTGAACGTCCGCACTGTTGAACACAGCATTTTAGCTGCGCATAGTTGGAAACCACCGAATTTTACATTGTGTTACACAGTGTCGCCTTTGCACTATATTGTAAAGGACTTTCATGTGCTGGCAGCTCATTTTGATTTCACATCTTTTTCTACTTTCTTGTACTTTTTTATGGGGATTCATTTTTAGCGTACACACCTTTGCGTAGCGCGTGATCTAATTTTTTTTCACGTAATATAAATTCTTAATGACAATAATCTCATAATACGCTTGAGAACTAGGAGTAAATCAATACAATGGCACGTGCGAAGGAAATATACCGGTTGAGGATTCATATTCTGTCTATACTGGGGGGGGGGGGGGGGGGGCCTCAACGTATAAAATATGAAGAGATTTGTAGCACAGTATAGAAACCCAAACTGTCAAAATCGAAGATGTCAACTGTGCGTGTACCATCCCTCCAGGAAATTGCGTTCGCCAATATCTTCCAACACGATATTAAACATTTTTCCAAAGAAGGAGTGCAAACCATTGATCACCTGATGAGCAACGTTTTTCGGAAAAACATAAACTGGACAGTGTGTTGCTTAATCGAAGACCATCCAAAATCACCGTCGCTGTCAACAACCGAATCGGGAACGCCATCATGGTTACAGGAGGATGAGGAACCTTGCGACATATTGGCATACGTGTACAAGCCTTATCGCCTTTGGAACGATTTCAAAGAGGGCGACATAGTAGTCAAAAAAGTCTTCAATATTCTGACACGAACGTCTACCAGTAGAGCTTTGGAGTTGGGATTTCGTTCGTTTTACCAGAATCTAGTCTGGCCAAGTCTGTTAAAGTCTGCAGAGGCATATCATGTGACAAAATCACGTGACAGAATCAAGTGGCCTAGACTATAAAAATTGTGCTGCAGACTGAACTGCATTCAAACCGTTCTGTAGTGGCCTCCAGCGAAGAAGTGAGTGCAACCATGAAAGAACTCTTGGAAATGGAACGTCAATTGTGGTATCAGGCCGATCGATTGACTTCGCAAGAAGATTACCTCACGTGGGAAGAACGATGCAACGAGTGCCTCAAGTCGCTGGAAGAACATAGTCAAGCAAAACGCCCTCGATTATCGATCGGCATTCAACAATCGTTGATCGCTCGTATCGCGTGTCTCGATAATCTAAAGCAGTGTTTCCCAACCTGGGGCCCACGCCCCACGGGGGGGTAATTTGATAGTTAAGGGGGGCAATTTAAAAATGGACTCGACACGACTTTAACCCTTTCGCTTTGGATTATTTAAATGCAATGCTAGATATCGGTGACAAATTTAACAAAAAAGGCAAATTCTTTAAAAAATGCTGTAAATAATTATTAGGTATAATTTCGTTTGACGTTACCAAAATATCAACTGGGTAATTAGAGTCGTCAAGTAAACTTCGTCGGCAGGGGCGGACTGGCCATATAAGCCTATCGGTGCAATCACCGGTGGGCCGGTCGAGTTATGGGCAGGCCTGGGTAGACAAATTTTTTTTAATTAAAAAAAAAATACTTTGTGCATTATTGAAATGCACGTTTTGTGTATGATAATAAAATACGTAAAAAAGTGAAAATTTACCCCCCCCCCCATATAGGGCTGGGTTCAGGTAAAATCACCAGTCCGCCCCTGTTCGTCGGAGATTCACCGCGGAGTGTGCCGCCTGTCGCGGGGAACCCCGGACGTTTTAAAACTCGCTAAACAACGGCGTTGTTCGCACCTAATTGGCCCAACTCAACTTCTGTAGTGTTTCACATCATTCAGTTGGTGTTAATTTGAAATAAGTGTCCGTCAATTAATCGTTGATTTAACAAATATATATATATATATATATTGTATAGATATAATTGATAAGTATTTGATTTTATTTATATTTATTTTAATTTTAGAAGCATTTAACTTTCCAAAAATTTTTGTCAAGTGAAAAAAAAATATCGGTAATGTATTATATACATTTAAATAAATATGTTTCTTTGAGCATACGTTTATTCTGTCATATTGAATTAATTTTAACACATATTTTATTACATTGTTTTTTAATTGATTTTTTTTAGCCCATAATAAAATAAGTGGAACAAACAAGAAAAAAACTCGTCAATATTCGGAGGAATATTTAAAATTTGGGTTCATACTCGCTGTTCACGATGAGCGGATGCCATTTTGTCTTTTATGCCAGCAATGCTTGACCAACGAATGAATGAAACGAGGTCGTCTTGAGGCGCATTTGAAAGCGAAACATAGTGCTCATATAAATTCAGATTTGAGTTATTTTAATACTTTAAAGGAAAAGTTTGAAAAAAGAACAACATTACAGTCTCTATTTACTGCTCGTTCTTTAACAAATAATCGTCTTTCTGAGCCTAGTTATCAAATTTCTTTATTAATCGCTAAAACTGGAAAAAATCACACTATAGGAGAGAATTTGATAAAACCGTCAATATCAGCATTTCTTAAAACGGTTCTGGAAAAAGATGACAAAGGTGTAAAAGCTATGCCACTCAGTAACAATACTGTTAGCTGAAGAATAGACGAAATGAGTAAAGATATTGAGAAACAACTTGTTGAAAAGCTGAAAATAAAAAATTTCTCAGTACAAATGGATGAATCAACTTTGAGAGACAGTGAGGCAGTATTGATAACCTATGTAAGATATATTGATGAAGGGCATTTTGCTGAAGCAATATTGTTCTGTAAAAGATTAGAAAACACCACTACCTCCAAAGATATATATATAATAAGTTTAAAAAACTACTTAGATGTCAATGATTTATCAATGAAAAATATAACATCTTGTACTGCAGATGGCGCCCCTAATATGATGGGCAAGAAAAATGGCTGCTTAAAATTGATAAAAGATGCAAATCTAGAAATGATTATTGTACATTGTGTTATTCATAAGGAAAACTTGGTAGCTAAAAATATCTCGAGTGTTCTAAATGAAGTACTACATGCAATAATAAAGTGTGTTAATGCTATTAAAGCTAGTGCCAAATGTGAGCGTCTGTTCAAGTTATTTTGTGAAGAACAAAATGAAGACCATGTGAGACTTATACTTCATACTGAAGTAAGGCAAGAAACTGCTTGAAAAGATTTATGCAACTATTTGATACTCTTAGTGATTTTTTAAGCGACAAACCTGAAATGAAGTATTTGTTAACAATCGATGGTAAAGCATTTGTAAGTTATTTAGCCGATATCTTTGAAAAACTAAATATATTAAATAAGCAACTTCAAGAACCAAATAAAAGACTTGTCGATGCAAAAGCAAAGATATTTGGTTTCATTACCAATATAGAGTTATATCAGAAATATATTAACAACAAAAACTTTGAACAGTTTCATTGGCTCCAAAAATGTGAAGTAACTGATACCGCTGTACTTGTTATTGTCAATCATTTGAATATTCTATCCGCTGATTTAAAAGAAAGATTTTCTGATTTAAAACAAATTGATTTGTCAACATGGATGATGCAGCCAATATTAGTGGATTTGTCTAATATATCAAATATGCAGTATCAAGAAGAATTCGCAGAATTGCAAAATGATGAATCAGTAAAAACTTTATTTAATATAAAAGGAGCGATGGCATGGCTTTGTGAAGAAACTGAAATTAAGTACCCAAATGCAACCAAATGTGCAAGAAAACTTTTACTACCGTTTCCATCTTCATATTTAGCTGAATGTGGATTTAGTGCTGTAAATGATTTACTGATAAAAAAAAGAAATCGACTTGATATAACACAACGTGGAGACTTGAGATTAAAGCTAAGTAAATTGGAACCTAATATAAAATCTCTGTGCAGCAAGCATCAAGCGCAAGGATCGCACTAAATGAATATAGAAAAATCAATATTAAAATTATTTTGAATTTCAGTTTTTCATTATATGTTTTGAAATTTTACTTATGATGTTTTGATGACAATTTCATAGTGATTTCTTCCTAAAACTTATCATTTATATTTCTTAAGGGAACAAAACAATTTTTAAAGGTTAAAAATTATGTATGGGGGCATAAAAATGTTAGAAATGTTAAGGTGGGGCATGGCCTAAAAAACACTGGTTGGGAAACACTGGTCTAAAGTATTCGTTGCGCGGACGTTTTGTGTACGAAGGTGCCGGCCATTCAAGCACTGGACGCTTGTGGTGTGAAATAGACACTGCGTTCGAGAGCCGCGTATTAACCGGTGTTGTCTTAAATTCGCACTACATCGAACCGCGTAACTTTCTTCAGGATGCGAGAGACGTTGTGCTTGAGCATATATGTGGGGTGCATTGGTGAAACATAAGACACTAAAAGTGAATACCGCGTTTAATGGAGAGTTTGTAGCGGGTGATAAACGCTCAAAGAAGCGTATCAGCACGAAAAACTGTGAAATCTTCGGCGCGACCAATCTCGAAGAGTGGTACGAGCAACGCGTCGTCGAACCTACCCTAGCATCGCTGGAAGAATTTCAAGAACGGGATAGCGGATGGGCGCTGTCGCGTATACTCAATTTAATTGTTAACGTGAATAAATATATGCCGTTGCATGCTGGATGGATCGTACAATTACCGCGAGAAATACAACTAAAGAGAGCTGTAATCAACGTATGCTCGAACGACAATGCATGTTTCGCGTGGTCAGTAGTGGCTGCTCTCCAACCAGCCGAAAGGGACTCATGTCGGGCATCGAAATATCCTTATTATTCAACGGTGTTCAATATCTAGGATATCGAATTTCCAATGACATTGAACCAAATTAAAAAGTTTGAACAGGTCAACAACATCTCCATCAACGTCTACACCACTGAAGAAAAGAAGGTTTTACCGAAACGGCTCGCCACACAGAAGATGGAAAGACATGTCAATTTCCTGTATTTAGAAGGAGCAAACGGCATGTGGCATTTCGCATGGATCAAAAACTTATCTCACCTTGTGAGTTCACTATTGAATAAAAATAATCATCAAAAATACTTTTGCGATAGGTATGTATATAATAATTTTTTTTTCTTTTTTAAATATGTTATGTTTGAAACAAAATTTATGTCTTTTTATTGCAGATGCTTGCACTACTTTAGTTCGAGTGAGAAGCTGGATGCTCACACCGTAGATTGCGAGAAGATGAATGATTGCGCAATCGTATTACCAGATGATGACAGCAAGTGGCTCACCTTCAACAACTACATACGGAATGAGCGACTTCCATTTGTGGTGTATGCCAACTTCGAGTGCATTCTAGAGAAAACGGATACTGATCGGGAAGCGCCAAGATACACATACCAGCATCATAAAGTATTTAGTATTGCATATTATGTTCAATGCACGTACGATTCGTCCTTGTCGGTATACCAATGTCGTCGATGCGAATTGTGTTTCCTGGTTCGTCGAAGAATTAAAGAATTTGACACATTTTGTTAAATCAATTTTATCAAATAACATACAAATGGATGATTTAACGAGCGAACAGCAGGAGGCATTTCGCAACGCGACGCATTGTCAAATTTGGGAAAAACCGTTTGGAGAAAACGATACGAGGGTGCGCAATCATTGCCATCTAACCAGACGGTACAGAGGTTCCGCGCAATCCAATTGTAATCTAAATGATAAAAACTCTTTTTGCATTTCCATAGTTTTTCATAATTTGTCCGGTTACGATTCGCATTTTATTATCGAAGAAATAGCTACAGCCTTCGAGGGTGCCGTCAATGTATTCCCGATAACAAAAGAAAAATACATCTCATTCACAAAAAGTGTCGAAGATTCAAATGGACTGTCGCGAAATTGTATAAAATTGAAATTCATCGTGTTTAACCACTGCAGTATGAGCGTCGACTATAGTCGACAGCCACAGACGAACGCGCACAGCCGAGCGTCGACTTTAGTCGACGGCCAGAGATGAAGGCGAACCAGTACAGCCGGCTACCAACACCGAAGCTGAAATTTTTACAGTGGTGGTGGCAGTGCCGTTTTTAGCAATATTCGCGCCCTGAGGAAGATTATCGTGGCGCCCAGTTAAAATATATGGGGCATTCCAAGTCGTTTCGACCACTTTTAGAGCTGACCATTTTTTATTTGGTTGAAATTTAAAATTTAAAATTTTTGAAACAATAATTTTGAATTAAATTTTCGAATTTTTCATTTATCAAAATAAGATTGTGAACATTTAGAAATATCGTAATAAAAATATATGCTCTGCTGATATGCATTACAAGTAAAGCTGCTTGTAATGAAAAACATACTTTCAGTGCTTCAAACGGATTCGTCGTCGGTACACAGTACGAAGTATCGTGCGCACTACGAGTGTCGGCTGTGGGCGCGGCCCGGCGGCCGATGAGTGCCGTACCGAAGTGGTTAATGTAGTAATTTCCCTAGTAGCAAAGTCCCTTGATCGGTATGAAGTGTGGAGCAAATTCCGTGCCGTGACACGAACCGCCGATATGCAGCGAGAACGCGTCTGTGATACAATCTGAGACTAGTTCTAAAGGGTCGCACAGATTATTTTGACGTGACGTGACGTGACGTGAGAACACGTCAGGCTACGTGGGCCCACGTCAGACATGAGAAGTTGTCAGAAATAATGAATCCTTCGATAATTCTGTGTTTATGACACTTCGGTTATTGAGGTCGAAACGGGTATTAGAGATTCTAAAAACCATTCAACGCTAAAGACTCGAAATACCTTAAATCTCAAAAATAACCTTTTCTCGACCGCAGGCCAAACGTAACAACAAAATTTCAATGTTATATTCCTTGCGACGGAACACTCTTTTTTTTTTTGCAATGTCAAAGAGGTATCGCGGTAGGCGATGTTAACTACTTCAGACGTGTAGTTGTCCAGTTTGTCAACAACCAACCTATCCGTGTGAGATTTAATAACGTTTAACGTTTAATAACGATATTAAACATTTTTTTACAGTA
>NW_026532888.1:953-1685 GCF_026283585.1 Hylaeus volcanicus | reverse complement strand
CTGGCACTTTGAAATAGAATTTAGGAAAGCATTACGCCGCTGGCACTTTGAAATAGAATTTAGGAAAGCAATACGCCGCTGGTACATTGAAATAAAATTTAAGTAAGCACTACGCCTCTGGGACTTTGAAATAACCTTTATGGAAGCTATACGCCGCTGGCACTTTGAAATAAAATTAAAGAAAGCATTACGCCGCTGGCACCTTGAAATAGAATTTAAGTAATCAATACGCCGCTGGCACTTTGAAACAGAATTTAGAAAACCAATACGCCGCTGGCACTTTGAAATAGAATTTAGGAAAGCATTACGCCGCTGGCACTTTGAAATAGAATTTAGGAAAGCAATACGCCGTTGTCACCTTGAAATAAAATTTAGGAAAACAATACCCCGCTGGTACTTTGAAATAAAATTTAAGTAAGCACTACGCCTCTGGGACTTTGAAATAACCTTTATGGAAGCTATACGCCGCTGGCACTTTGAAATAAATTATATAAATGCAATATGCCGTTGGCACTTTGAAATAAATTTTAGAAATGCAATACGGCGCAGGAATTTTGAAATAAAATTTAAGTAAGCACAACGCTGCTGGCACTTTGAAATAGAATTTAAGTAAGCAATATGCCGCTGGCACTTTGAAATAACCTTTATGGAAGCTATACGCCGCTGGCACTTTGAAATAAAATTAAAGAAAGCATTACGCCGCTGGCACCTTGAAATAGAATTTAAGTAAGC
>NW_026532888.1:387-943 GCF_026283585.1 Hylaeus volcanicus | reverse complement strand
AAGAAAGCATTACGCCGCTGGCACCTTGAAATAGAATTTAAGTAAGCAATACGCCGCTGGCACTTTGAAATAGAATTTAGGAAAGCAATACGCCGCTGGTACTTTGAAATAGGATTTAGGAAAGCAATACGCCGCTGGCACTGTGAAATAGAATTTAAGTAAGCAATATGCCGCTGGCACTTTGAAATAGAATTTAGGAAAGCATTACGCCGCTGGCACTTTGAAATATAATTTAGGAAAGCAATACGCCGCTGGTACATTGAAATAAAATTTAAGTAAGCACTACGCCACTGGGACGTTGAAATAACCATTATGGAAGCTATACGCCGCTGGCACTTTGAAATAAAATTAAAAAAAGGATTACGCCGCTGGCACCTTGAAATAGAATTTAAGTAAGCAATACGCCGCTGGCACTTTGAAATAAAATTTAGGAATGCTATACGCCGCTGGCTCTTTGAAATAGAATTTAAGTAAGCAATACGCCGCTGGCACTTTGAAATAGAATTTAGAAAACCAATACGCCGCTGGCACTTTGAAATAGAATTTAGGAAAGCAT
>NW_026532888.1:0-287 GCF_026283585.1 Hylaeus volcanicus | reverse complement strand
AAGCAATATGCCGCTGGCACTTTGAAATAGAATTTAGAAAACCAATACGCCGCTGGCACTTTGAAATAGAATTTAGGAAAGCATTACGCCGCTGGCACTTTGAAATAGAATTTAGGAAAGCAATACGCCGTTGTCACCTTGAAATAAAATTTAAGTGAGCATTACCTCTCTGGCACTTTGAAATAATATTTATGGAAACTATACGCCGCTTTCACTTTGAAATAAATTTTAGAGTTGCAATACGGCTCTGGCATTTTGAAATACAATTTAAGTAAGCACTACGCCGC
>NW_026532887.1:0-5429 GCF_026283585.1 Hylaeus volcanicus | reverse complement strand
CTCAACGGATACATTGCCATGGGGTCATTATAAAATACCGCTTTAGATATATCAGTATATGTATTTTGTAAATCATTTTTACCTCGATTTTAATAGATGTACATATATATTTAGTTGTAAATAAAAAAACATTCTAATGTAACTAATAAGGCTAGTATATGTATAAAACTGAATATTAATTTTAAAAATGTTAATTTTTTACAATACATTATCTTTATTTATCCATGAATTGTGTGCACTATTCAATCCTAACCATTTCACGTACACCTTATTCCCTTTCCGACGTTACACTTTTTCCACAAGGTACACATCAGCGTCGGCAACGCGTTGCAACTCGTGTTCGTAGAATCCTCCAGCAATTGGTTTTCCATAAACATCTTTCAGCAGATACGTTGCGCGATTAGTTTTCTGAACCTCGGCAATCGTAAATATTTCAGTACCCCAATTAGGTGTGTAACCTTTTTCAAAAATTGTTTTGAATTTGCTCACACGTACCGCATCTCCCACTCTGAATCGTGCGGGAGCGGCAATCTTTACGTGATTATATACCGTTGTTGAGAGCTTAGAGGCGTTTGTTGGTGTAACGTCAATTGGTCGCATGCCGAACGGTTGGTTGGTCAATCGGTCGGTTGACCGGTCTGTTGATCGGTATGTCGGTCGGTTGACCGGTCTGTTGACCGGTATGTCGGTCGGTTAACCGGTCTGTTGATCGGTATGTCGGTCGGTTGACCGGTCTGTTGATCGGTATGTCGGTCGGTAAATAGTCTCAATATCCAGCTATTTATGTGTCTGCATTAGATTTCGGAATTCGGTAATATCCCTCTCTAATTTATTCAGCTCATCTCTCAAGCTCTGAACGAAATTTTGAAACATAATCATCTTTTTGTCGATTACGTCTTGTCTACTTTTTATAACTGCCATTTTTCCATATAAGTACAGCTTGTTGATTGCATCGCCATCCTCTACAGGCGGTGCTACCCGTCGAATCCTGCGCGACTTTGCGTCATAATTGGTGCCGAAAACACAAAGAGCGTTGTCACAAACAGAGGATACAAGTATAACTATGTAATCAAACCTTTATTGCAAGATAAAAAAGTTGGAAAAGGGATACCGTGTTCCATGAGATTAACCAAAAACAATATTGATTACGTTCACTGGAACGATCCCAACAAACTCGTAGATCGGCTTCGATTGCTCGAGGCTTCGCGTCAAGCCGGTCACAATGCTCACGACAATGAGATGCTATCGATTATCGAGGAACTTCGCGAGGCAGAATTCATTATAAATTAAGCTGCACCTTGACGATACAGTCAATCGTCATTAAAATGTCAATCAACAAGTTTGGGTCATCGATTGGAAGAATGGAATCATACTATCATTGGAATGGAGTAGTCAGAAATTATGTTATCCGCATTGTCCACGTCAACATGTTTGTTACCGAGCATCAGTCCATCATTGGTGAGATAAACACCGTACACGTAATCCATACCAACGTCTACGTCGCCGCGTAATACAGGTGTGATGTATTTTTGACTCAGTGGACCTAGATGATTACGTACCGTTTCTACGCCTTCCGGCGTTTGCAATTGACTTCGAACAGATGTCGAGAAATAGCTGTTTGGACTTTCAAAAACATCTTCGTTTGCTAAGCGATTTGTTGTTGTTGTTGTTGTTGTTGGTGGTACTGTCTTAATCGGTGTAGAGGCTATCAGGTTCATATCGGGTAAACTGCTTAATCTTGATTTTTTTATATTTGGCGGTTTCGAGAAATTTAACCACAAATTTGATTGTATTTTATCTGATTCCTTGATATTCGGAGTGGATAATGGTTCGCTTCTGATATCTGTGTTATTGAGTAGATCATAATTTCTTAATGTGTTGCTGAAAATTGTCTTCAGTGGTTCAGTAACACGTTTAAAGTGTTTTTCCAACGCAATCTCTTCGTCAATTTTACCAGTTTTCAATTCACGATACTTTCTGCGAATCAAATCGCTCGTTGTTGCAATCTGTTTCGCTATCCTCTCACGATCTTCAACGGTGTTACTGCTCATGTTGGAACACTGCTTTCTCAACATATCGGATATAACTGGACGTGTTACGATATTGTAAAGTCATTAAATCCTTTTCTACAGCGACCATTCCATAAAGCACTGTCTTTGTCAATCACTACAAATCCATATTTTTCTTGCCAGCAAGCGGTACACAATTTGTAGAAATTCTCAAAAGACATGTCAGTGTTTATATGATCGTTGTATACATGCTTCAGATTTGTACCATCTTGTTTGAACATGATCAACAGGTTCGCGTTGTCACGTATCAGATATTTCGGTATCTTCGCATATGTCTGACAAAGATAGAAACAGTCAACGTCCGAGTGCCTACCCATTGCAAAGTATTCTCTTACCGCGTTTTGTTTATCGTATGCCACGTCGTCAAAGATAAAAATGGAATTCGGAAGTGCCTCGCTCGGTGGAACAACGTCGCTGTTATTCGAAAATGTAAAATAACCAATTTCATCTATCGACGAGAATATATATTCTAGATATCGATATTTCGGTTGTTGCAATGATTTCGAGTACACGTATACGTTTTCGAAGCGAACACCGTCCGGACTTTCTAACAAACTAATCAGCACGTTCGTTTTGCCGCAATTCGATGGGCCGCAGATGATACCACGTATAGAGGTCGGTAGCATATTTCCATTTTTGGGTACTTCTTTCTCAGACTGTGCCTTTTTGTCTACATTAGACACTCTAATCGCAGGTGATTGACGCATGAACCGCATCGTAGCTGTGGTAAAAAATGAAAGAAAACGTATGTGTCGATGTTGGGGGGTATTTATACTAGCGTGACCCAGACGTATCAGCCAGTGTAGAAATGGCTTTCATACTGATCGATGGTGATACACTGTTCGACTTGACTGTGGAGCAGTTGGAATACGAGCCAAAGATAGTACTCTTGAATCGGTTCGCTAGCGACATTCATTACGCGTGGGATAAACTGCCGAAACATATAAGAGCTCATCCTGAAGTCCAGTCTTATCGTAGGTGTCTCTTCCATTACAATCGTTCAGATCAACTTACGCACATAGACGGACCAACGCCTATGAAAAAAGATCGTTAACTATGCGTAGGAGGACAGGAGCAGAACTTGTAAATACTCTAATAAACAAATTACCGTTTGAGTTACACGTACCAGGGTATCAATTTTGCGGACCGGGTACGCGGCTGGACAAACGTTTGGCACGCGGCGATCGAGGTATAAATCCGTTGGATGTCTGTCTGTCAGAGACGGTTCAGAACGTCCAGCGCATAACTGCGAAGGACGCTACATTCGGCGAAAGGGCGACTGCTGTAGCTGTTTGGACTGCGCTGAAAGCTAAGACGAAGCTTGGAATGGGGCTCAAGAAGAAAAAGAGTCGTAGTAAGAAGAACAAGGGGGAGCGAGCTCTACCGATAGCAAAGCGTGGCGGTATCCTCCTGTTTCTCCTACCTGCGTTATCAGCTATAGGAGCGTTAACCGATGGTGCTGCTGGCGTGGCTAAGGCCGTGAATGACGCCAAGTCTGCGCGAAAACGGCTGGAGGAAATGCAACGGCATAATCGTGCTACGGAAGGTCGCGGAGTACATCTCGCGCCGTACAAACGCGGACAAGGAGTTCCAAAGAGAAAAAAAAACGTCAAAATTAAAATGCCCGAAGGTGTAACCACCAACGTACAACTACAGCATCTGGCAAAGCGTATGCGGATTCCATATTTCAGGGGTATTTTTATGCGCAATACTTTACCAACAGATGGGATATACAGGAACGAAAGCGGAATCGTAAATTTGGATACTTTCGAGGGACCTGGTACTCATTGGGTTGCGTAAGCCAAACGGGGAACTCACACCATATATTTCGATAGTTTAGGCAATCTTCAACCGCCGAGGGAACTGATACAGTATTTCAAGAATAGCGTAATCGAGTATAATCACAGGCCTTATCAGCGCTATAATCAGAGCAATTGCGGACAGCTATGTTTGCAGTTTCTGCAGACGGCTGACAATCAATTTAAGGGCAGTCATTGCACGCTTGAACTCCAGTATTCGTTTGAACATGTCGCTGACGTTAACGCTCACCGGCCAAGGTAGCATTCTCGTAGTAAGCTATTTTACGTCCATCGATCTGAGCGATGGTGATTACGAGCTCTGTCTTACGGACTCTGAGACTTATTACACGATACCGAATGTAAATTTGTCGAATAATAAGTTTTACTACGATAACGATAATAAGCAAATCATTATTCCGGAAGGATCTGGATGACATTCACATGTATTTGCAACGATCGCTTTCGCATGGTAATGAAGGGGGGACCCCATGATACTTAGAGCTAACAACAATACGATGAAAAGCGAAATCAAATGCGATTACAGCATTAATTTGACCAAACCCAATACTATTGGCTCGTTGCTGGGGTTTTCGACGAATCGGTTGCTGCAACCGCAAAAATGGCACGAATCGGATGCGCCAATCAATATAATGAACGTAAATATTATTCGCATTGAATGCAACGTGACGGTTAGTGCTTACAGCAAGAACAAGAGCGTGCACACGATACACGAGTTTTCGCCTACCGTTCCACCTGGATATAAGATATCGGAAAGTCCGACACAGATCATTTACCTTCCGATCACTGCACGAAGCATTTCGGATTTGACGATTCGCGTCGTGGATCAAGACAGTCAATTGTTAGATTTTCGAGTGAAGCAAATCACCGTTCGACTGCATGTACGGAGACAACAGCCGTATTGAACGAAGCGGAGCAGACGACTCGTGAAAACAAAGAGAAAACAATTGGATCGCCTGCGAAACTCACTGTATCAAATATTGGCGGTCTAAAACCATTGAGCGAAAAGACAATTCGATCACCTGCGAAGCTGACTGCATCGGCTAATATCTTAAACATTGGAGGCGAACCGATCTTTGACGACAGCATCGCCGAGATTGAGACTCACACATACAACCCATACGCCAACACAACGTTTGAGCACAACGATGAGATACGAATACCTATACAACAGCAGGATTTATACACGTTACCATGCGAGAGCTTTCTATACGTTGAAGGAAGATTCAGAGTAAAGAAACCAAAGGAAGGTGTGGAAGCACACATTGTGTCGCCTTTATGTTTGATGAAATTCGATATGAACTCAATGGTGTGGAGATTGATCACAACAGAAACGTTGGAATAACAAGCACCATCAAAAATTTTGTTTCCCTAACATTTGACAAATCGCTAATTTTACGGAATGCTGGATGGATCACACAGTCAAACATACCGATAGGCTACTTTAACTTTTGTGTACCGCTCAACATGCTGTTGGGTTTTTGCAAAGATTACAAGCGTATAGTAATCAACGCTCGTCACGAACTCATTCTTATACGCGCAC
>NW_026532886.1:0-3584 GCF_026283585.1 Hylaeus volcanicus | reverse complement strand
GATGGTTATAAACAAAGCACTTTTTTTTGAACAATAAATTGAGTGATTTTTTTTTATAAGAGATGTGTACAAGCTTAAAATTCTAAAATGACATTTGATTAACACTAATTTTTTCTTTTTTCAAAAGGAGTGTCCAAGTTTTTTTAGTCCAGGGAGATACCCAATAAACCGGATAAATAGTTACAAGTATAGATATTCGAGAAAAACGTGCAGTATTTGTGTTTTATAAAGAGAAACGTCAAATTACCTTACGTTTTAAAAGTTAAAAGGCTTCGCATCAACTCTAACGTTACAACATAGGGCATTATTGCACAACTTATAATCCGCTTAGACCCTATTCCTGCAAAGAACACTGAATGAAACGAAAGTTTCATTGTAGTCTATGCGACTCATCCAAAATATTTGTTTTCAAGGCATTGCTACATTAATTCCAAGTGATTGACTTTCGCCCACTCCGGCAAAAAGTTCCCATCTGTTAAATGTAGAAAAGAGAGTTTATCGATTTAAAAAGTCCAATTTTTAGGCTTATAAATACGTCAAACCACCGCCGTAATCAATTTTCTTTTTATATTTCTTAGACAATTTCTTTTTTGTAATTTATTTTGATACCGCTAAAAAAACACTTATTACTAATACAAAGTTATGTTGAAGCATCGGTTTTTTTTTTTTTTGCAAATTTGGGTTTTAACAACGAGAACTTTAAATAGTGATTATAAAATTGCGTTTTTGTTGAAAGTTAATTTTACAGTATTTTTGCCGCGAATCCATTTGCGTAAGTACGAGGTTTTAGTAAAAAAGAACTGCAATAATGACATGAATAGTTTACGTAGAAGTACCACTGGTTCGATTTTTAAAGACAATTAGATGTTTCTAATTCTTTATAACATAATTATATTGCGGTAGTGAAGGGATCCGTTTAAGAGAAAAGTTTGTTTCTAGAACTTCTGAAGACAATTTTTTTAATTGTATATATCCACCAGTGTCGACCCAAACTTTTTTTTTTTTTTTAATTTAATAAAAACCAGACTAAAATTTTGTTTAATATATAGTTGTGTGATGTTTAAAAAAGAAAAGAAAAGTTTGGGTGGCTATAACAATACAAAGTAAGCTTAAACAAAAAAGATGTGGTTTAGTTACTTTTTGATTTATCTAAAAAAAATTAATATAAAGTCTGTAAAACAGCAATGTATATAGTATACAACATCAATATATAGGAGAAAAAAATTAAACATATTGGCTTAAAAAAATATATTACTTACACATAAGCGTGTGTTCATAAAAAGGGTAAGGACGAATCAACGTTAACTTTTTTTTTTTTTTTTTTTTTTTTTTTTTGTAAAATTTCCGTACAGTGGTCTAGGGGTTACGCAGCGTGATTAAGTTTGAAAAGAATTCAGTTGATGAAAAATAGCCCGACTCCTACCATTATAGATGTCTCTTTCTTTGATGCCTATACTGTAGTACTGGTATCGAAATGGTTAATTTAAAAAAAAAAAATTAGTAAAAAAACAAAAGTCGCTAATTCTTTTTACGAAGTGTTGTAAAGTGAAAATTCTCTGCGTCCTGACTGTAGGTGTTTGAAAAATTAAATTTTTTCTTATCGTTTTTCCATTAAGAAAAAAAAAAAGTTACGGCGAAACTCATCAATTTACAAGGTTTCAAATATATTTAACCCTTAGATGTAGAGAGAACGCCAAATGGCCGATTCTCGCTGTGTTCCATTGTCCCACTAAGCCTAAAGTTGTATTTATCCTTTTTTTTTTTAACCAGTATCTTGTTACCATATTATTTTAGTCGTCAGAAATCTGAGACGCTAATCGGCTTGGTTCCCTATTTACTTCTATAATTTTTTACGTTGAACAAGGAAAAAAAAAAAGATATTTTTATAGTAGATTGTTTTTTTTGAAGTCTTTGAACAAGAATTAAGGGTTTTGAGAGCTTAAAAATATAAAAAGACAATTCGGAACGGAATGACACAGAAATAAAAATTTATATTTATGTAAAAAAATCCAGCTGTAAATGACTAAATATTTTTCTTTGCAGAGAGCATAAAATGAAAATTTGAAACGTGAAATGAAATACAACAATTCATTTTAATAAGGTATGATGTTTAGATTAAAGCTTAATCTTTTTTTTTCTGCACTACCACGGCAAGTCACTGTGTAAACTTATTATGTTGTGGTAGTAAAGGCTGACATTTATATGTTAATATACTTCATGACCAAACTTTTACGAACATTTTTTTTTTCAAATAAGCTTTTATGTAATGGTACGTGTTGTTGATTGCTGATCATTAAGAAAAACACATTAAAAAAAAAAATTAAAATAACAAAAAAAAAAAAATTTTTTTTTTTTTTTTTTTGAAATGGATCATTAGTGTGAAAAGAGAAGCAGTTGTTTCTGATCAATATAATAGTCTATAGAAGAAAAAAAAAAGCATTCTTCAATTTAGTTTTAACTCGGCAATTACACAGTGTAGATATTATTTGAGTTATGTTCACTTTTTTTTTTATATCATCAGTTTTACTTGTATATGTCACGCCCGAAAACTTGTATTTAACACTTACTACGAATACGGTATGACAACACATATTTAGACGCGTGTGGTGAAAATAATGGTATTCTTGTTACTGCTCTATTTATTGATTTATTTTTTATGATTGTCAATTTTGTTAATACGTATGGTCTAGCTTAATAAAAAAACAAAAAAAAAAAAAAAAATTCGCAAATCCTTTTAGTTTGTCAAGTATACGAAACATTTAAACGGATAAAATCTGCATTCCGGATTTTAAAAGTGAATGGGTCGACTATCAGAAACTTTAAATGGATGGAGTCTTTCATTCAAGACTTTAAAAATGAATGTGTCGACCATTGGAGACGTTAAATGGATGGAGTCCACACCCAAGACTTAAAAGATGGGAACCATTCTTTGGAGTGGGCCCTAGTCTACTGCCTGGAACTGGTCTAGCAATGGGCCGGAACCGAATCCTACTGATGAGTCGCTTAGGCAACGACGAAACTCTCCGTTTCATTCAGTGTCCCCTTTAAGGGATAGGCTGTGAAGCCGAATTATGAGCTCCGAAAGGATGCGTCATACTGTAACGGTTTAGGGTTTAGGGTGCCGTGCGATTCTCCAGCCTCCACGTGGCGCACGGCGGGCAACGTATTTTCTTTGATTTTCAAAGAATACGGCTAATTGGAGTGTGTAGACCAGGGACGACTGGCTGTGCGTATAATAAAAAACTCGTCCAAGCTCACTCTGTGATGGGTAATTCACAGGTCACGAAATTGGAAAAATGGCTTGGGCCTTACTAGCCTTTGCCTGGGCGACCATCGTGACTATCAGCCATAAATAGTAGCTACAAGTAAGAAAATGAAGCCTGCGTCCCAGGGCAAAGGGCGCGATCGAGGAAGCGACAACACGCATGTGTTGAAACGGATCGGCGTCCCCAGAAGACCGATCCCCTAAGAAGAACAAAAAAAACAAAAAAAAACAAAAAACATCAAAACACACCCATTACACAACAACAACACCATACTGTTTGCCAACATTGCCAAGGAAAAGGATATATTACAACGACTAT
>NW_026532885.1:0-2275 GCF_026283585.1 Hylaeus volcanicus | reverse complement strand
TTTTTTTTTTTTTTTAATGTCTGTTCACCGATTACGCCGAGATGGCTTGACCAATCGGAATGAATCCTGTTGCATTTTGTAGAGCATGTTCCCCCGGTGACCCTGCTATCAAGACTTTTTGCGATTTGTCATTTTTTACCTCTTGCATCTTGTCGAATATTTCTTCCAGTTAGTCGCGTAAAAGAAACATTTTGTGATTTGTCATTTTTTACCCATTTTTTTTTTTTAAACAGAAACATTTTGTCTTGCTTCTTACTCCGAGATGGATGGACCAATCAGATTGAAACTTCTTGCATTTGGAAGAGCATTTGCCATTTGGTTCCATAGCAAAACATTTGTCCTTGTCTTATTTTTTACCACTTTAAATCACTTTTTATCGCAAAAAGCGTACTATTTCACGTATGTTTGGCCTGAAACCGATGAAATCGAGGAAACCCCTTACATTTTGCTGCCGGAGAGGTTTTCGCAATGATCGTATTGTTTATAACTATTGTTATCGCAAAATTCCTATTATATGATGTAACTCGGTGAGGAAATTACCGAGCGCGATGGAACCTTCCGCATTTCATGATACATGAATTCGTGATGTTCTCATTTGCAAAAATTTATGGACACTTTTATTGTTTATAAAATCATTGTTGGTGCGAAATTGCTATGCTCTAATGCAGCTCGACAAGGAATTTACCAAACGCAGTCAATCCTTCCACACGTAGTTGCAGATGTATTCCTGATAATCCCATTTGCAATTATACAGGGTGTCCAAAAAATGTTGGATGTCCTTGAATGGCGTGTTTCGGGGTGGGGGGTGACTTGAAACAATTTTTTCTTAACGAAAATGTTGTTCGAGGCTTCGTTAAGGAGATATTGACAGAAACCCCCATCAATCAGAGCGCGAATATGCCGGTGGAGCGCCTGCGGTAGCATAGGCCACGCAGGCGCTCCTCCGGCATACTCGCGCTGTGATTGGTCGAGAGTTTCTGTTTGTGGAATATCTCCTTAACGAAGCCTCGAGCAACATTTTCGCTAAAGAAAAATTGTTTCAACCCACCCTCCCCCGCGGAACAAGTCTTTTCAAGGACCTCCAACGTTTTTGGGTCATCCTGTATATTGCTCATAACTGTTGTTATTGCATGAAACCTATTGGTTATAGATTGCCACTAAAAAGAGTAAAATAAAATAATTTTTTGGAAAAAAATTTAACCGACTTCAAAAAAGGTACAGTGAAAAGTATGAAATAATTTCTAGTTAATTTATATGAATACGCACTAGCTCTAGATATAATTGCTTAAAAGTATGGGAAAATGCAGTGAAAAGTGTGAAATAATTTTTATTTAAACTGCATTGTTATTCACCATCGTTTGATGAATTTGGTTAAATTATTAAATACATCATATTAAATGCAATGCACCTTTTTCGGAGGCGGCGCAAAATTTAGAATTAAGTATATTAAAAATTGCTAAACTTGGTTTAACTTTCTGTCGGAGAAACACAAAATATGGTCTTTATTTATTGCTATCATTACATCCACTTTGACATCATATTCATTAACACTATTCAATATCGCCGCCGCCACAAAATACTATCCCAAACCAATTCAGACAGTATTTCCATGGCTAGAGTATAGAGAGTGTCGTTGAATTAGTGTAAGAACCGGAAATGGGGGGTAGCTGAGACAATTCTGAACCACAATTTCCTTTGCGGATAGTGCTTCGTTTTCGTTAATATTCGACAGTTTCGAAATTTTTGCAAACAAAATCGTAGTTCAGCATCGTCTCAGCTATCCCCAAAATTAAATATTATCAAACTTAGTTTAACTTCCTGTTCGAGGAACAAAAAATATGACATTAATTATTGCTATTACTATATCCGCTTTAGACCTCATATTCATTAACACTATTCAATATCGCCGCCCCCACCAAATACTATCCCAAACTTATTCATACAGTATTTCCATGGAGAGAGTTTATACATTAGCAGTAATCAATATTGCCGCCCCTCCCCTCCAAAAAAGCCCCAAATCTACTCAAACTATATTTCCGTGTACATACTATATACATTAACTATTAATTCCACATAGACAATAAACATGTATACGTTGACAGCATTAAATATTGCCGCCTCTACCAAAAGCTAACCCAAACCGGAATTAAAAAATGTTTACATCTGCCCCGCCTCCGAAAAAGGTGCATTGCATTTAATATGATGTATTTAATAATTTAACCAAATTCATCAAACGATGGTGAATAACAATGCAGTTTAAATGGAAATTATTTCA
>NW_026532884.1:0-1311 GCF_026283585.1 Hylaeus volcanicus | reverse complement strand
AGGGCCACGTTCAGATGAAATCTCCGGGCCGGTCGGAACTCGCCAATCCGCCCCTGTTCGTCGGGGATTCACCGCGGAGTGTGCCGCCTTTCGCGGGGAACCCCGGACGTTTTAAAACTCTCTAAACAACGCCGTTGTTCATACCTATTTTGCCCAACTCAACTTCTGTAGTGTTTCACATCATTCACTTGGTGTTAATTTGAAATAAGTGTCCGTCAATTAATCGTTGATTTAACAAATATATTTATATATATTGTATAGATATAATTGGTAAGTACTTGATTTTATTTATATTTATTTTAATTTTAGAAGCATTTAACTTTCCAGAAATTTTGGTCAAGTGAAAAAAAAATATCGGTAATGTATTATATACATTTAAATAAATATGTTTCTTTGCGGATACGTTTATTCTGTCATATTGAATTAATTTTAACACATATTTTATTATATTGTTTTTTAATTGATTTTTTTTTAGCCCATAATAAAATGAGTGGAACAAACAAGAAAAAAACTCGTCAATATTCGGAGGAATATTTAAAATTTGGGTTCATACCCGCTGTTCACGATGAGCGGATGCCGTTTTGTCTTTTATGCCAGCAATGCTTGACCAACGAATCAATGAAACGAGGTCGTCTTAAGGCGCATTTGAAGGCGAAACATAGTGCTCATATAAATTCAGATTTGAGTTATTTTAAAACTTTAAAGGAAAAGTTTGAAAAAAGAACAACATTACAGTTTCTATTTACTGCTCGTTCTTTAACACATAATCGTCTTTCTGAGGCTAGTTATAAAATTTCTTTATTAATCGCTAAAACTGAAAAAAAATCACACTATAGGAGAGAATTTGATAAAACCGTCAATATCAGCATTTCTTAAAACGGTTCTAGAAAAAGATGACAAAGGTATAAAAGCTATGCCACTCAGTAACAATACTGTTAGCAGAAGAATAGACGAAATGAGTGAAGATATTGAGAAACAACTTGTTGAAAAGCTGAAAACAAAAAATTTCTCAGTACAAATGGATGAATCAACTTTGAGAGACAGTGAGGCAGTATTGATAACGTATGTAAGATATATTAATGAAGGACATTTTGCTGAAGAAATGTTGTTCTGTAAAAGATTAGAGAGCACCACTACCTCCAAAGATATATATAATAAGTTAAAAAACTACCTAGATGTCAATGATATACCAATGAAAAATATAACATCTTATGCTGCAGATGGCGCCCCTAATATGATGGGCAAGAAAAATGGCTGCTTAAAATTGATGAAAGATGTGAATCCAGAAATGATTATTGTACATTCATAAGG
>NW_026532883.1:0-5631 GCF_026283585.1 Hylaeus volcanicus | reverse complement strand
AGTTATATTTTGAACAGTATTATTAAAAGCGTTAACGATTATCAACTTACATTGTACGAACGCGAATATTATACAAGAATTGTAAAAGTCATTATACGAATATTTGAACAAAGAAATTGTGAAAAATAATTATTACACGAATCAACAAATAAAAGTGATCAACTATTAGTATTAAGTAGTACGAGAGTTATATTTATTTAATACATTACTCTGAGTGATTCATCATCATCGAAGCATCTACACACACGTAAGTAACCTTTCAATATCATAATCATTACGAGACAAAAATTCTGCAGTGTAATTTACGTAAGATTCAATCGTTCATTTCCTTTATTAAACGCATGATGTACATATAGGATAGTTCTCATAGAATCTATCTGTCGAAGAATCGTCCTAATACCTTCTAGTAGTAATCTCGAGGAATACACGTCCCTCTAGAGAAAACTACAGCTCCTTTTTCCTTAAGGGACGAACTTCCCAGGAATGTATGTTTCTAGGAGTCGTTCCTAAACCTATTCCTTCTACGTAATATACGATTCGTCGAAGGATACGTTATATGAGACAAACCTCTTTATTTATTCTGTTAATTTATCTTCTTACGTTGAATCTGAAATTCATTAATAATACTTACCTTGATTTTATCTGCAACGTTGAATCTGAAATTCATACATATAATACACACCTTGACTTGACTTTCTCACGTTCCTTCTGAAATACATAAAGAGTACTTACCTTTCAAATGACCTCTTAACGACTATTTTCAAACTCGTAAACATTCTTGTTACTTGCTCGTGACCCCTGAAACTCGACAACCACGTTCCACGCGTGTATTCAAATGTAGAGAACTGTAATGTCGATGACACTTACCTTTGTCACGTCCCGAATTGAATCAGTGAACTAATTCAGTCAGCACGGCCAACGTGTTCGATTTTCGCGTATTTGGGCATACGCGGGGCCTTCTGCCTTGTTAACTCGACTATTTTCCTTTATAAGAATATGAGGGATTTATTAATACACTTACCTTATAGTGGACTTGCAGGTGATGGAGCGCGTGGATCTCCAACCACGTACGATGTAGGAAGACTGCGGGCCGTCGAGAAATCGCTTCTGAATTCGATTAATTGCCAACGAGGGCGGATGACTTCCTTCAGGAACACGACGTCGTCATTGCAGTGGGCCTCGATGGTTGTGACGTCGTCGGAGGAGGAATGGCCAGGAGTTTTCACGAATAAGGCAGCGACGAGTGTTTCGTAGGCTCTCCCCAATGAAACTATGTCGGGAAACGGCTCTACGCGGTACGATAGATGATTCGCCGGTTCATTGGATAGGATTCGCGGTAACGCGGGATCTATTCCTAAGTTTTCCTAATAAAAACCCGGAGTATTTAATGTTGCGAAAACACGTCGAAGTTGGGCGCGACGTCCCTTACGATGGTTAAATTTGGTCATTACCTAATTAATTTCAATTCCAAACTATTAAAATGACACTTTCGATGTATCTTCGATGCGATGCGGGCGACTTAGCTGCCTTGAACGTAATTCAAATGAGATTAACATCCGTATCTCGTTTGTTATTCCAGAAAAATCAGCATCTACGGCAGGTGTAAGCCTGAAGGATTCAGCACGTTCTTTCACAATGTTCTTAGGTAGTTCACTTAATCACATTCACGAAATAGAAATAACTAACATAATGAAAAACTAAATTCACTCAGTAAAATAGGGTAGAAAGGCGACACTGGTTTAATTAAACTTGAATTTTATTGAACTGTCATTGCTCGACAGCAGAAAAATATTAAAGTACAAAGATTTGCGACAGATGGTACGGGGAGCTCTATTCGCAGAGACTCCTGTGCACAACGAAAACTTAGAAACTCCTAACTTCGAATTTCGAAAATATATTCGCTAAAACGTCGGAGACGATGTGTTCGCTACGAACGCTCGGAGAGGACTGACTACTTCATCGTGTGAATTTGGCACGTAAGATTTTGTTCCTTTGTTCTTGATAGCTTCGCGCGGAATGTTTAGTCTCGCGGGCTATCAAGATGTTTTGGGAAGCTGGCCGTGTTTTGGGTCCCGCGGTCCCTTATCTATCTCGCTCGAGAATTGTTTCGGTTGGCGTTTCCTGCCGTGGATTAAGGTGCCTTCATAGTTGTTCGCTTTCCTTAAGCCTAATTCACAATGTTTCCGCTTTAAATATTGGTGATTGTCGTCGTTTAATTATTAATATTGTTTATTGCAATCGAACGTCTCGACATGAGTATGGAGACGAGAGTTTAGGTTGATACCAGTACTTTTAATGTATACATCACCATTAAATAGTAAATTTCACATTTACATAGATAATAATAAATGTATTGTTGTTAATTATGTTAGACTGTATTAGTACAGGTATCGAGTATAGAGTTGGATTAGAATTCGTACGCTGGACGTTAGATATTAACACTATTCAACAAATTTCACATTTATTGGAAATAGTGACTAATAATAATTGTTGTTATCATTCGTTAACGAGCTTGGATGCTCGTGGAAGTTAGAGAGAAGGTTGGATTTGCGTGTTTGACGCGGAATTTGCATTACTTGACAGGCTTCACTTCTGTCGAAAATAATGTATGTAGGTTGTTGTTAACAATTGTTAACAACAATTAGACGCCTTAGCGTAGGAATGGAAATCAAGAATTAAGTTTGATTTTACCTTTTGGATTTATTCAATAAATTTCTCATTTATTAAAATAATAGTTCATGTGATTGGTGTAAACAATTATTAATGATCTCAGGCGCTTAATTATTTATGTTGAGGCGAAGCTGTGTCGCGTATATGCTGATAATTAGGCGTTTTCATATTAGTTAACAAATTTCCTATTTGTTTAACCCTAGGTTTAACGCAATTGTTTATTAACGATTTTAATTACAAATTTAGGCGATTTTGATGTTTGTATGAGGTGTTACATTCGGCCCTTAATCCATGACTGATTTTAATTATTTAAACTTTTAAACAATAATTAATTGTTGTTACATTATTTAAGCGATTTCCAAGTTGACAATTAATAGTGGGAATGCAATATTTTGCTCTATGGATTTTAGCGATTTGAGCGTTTCTACAATAATGAAATAATTATTGTTAATTATTTGAATATTGAATTGTAATGTTTGAGTAGTTGGAGCATAGCGTTTCCTCCTTTGTACATATAAGCATTAATTTATAATAGTCTGGAAGTGAATTATTAGAATGTAGAAATATAGAGGAGTGTCCTTTTGGTATCTCCAACTCCTTAGTTTACAAATAATTATATTATTAAAATTTTAAATGAAGGAATAAATTTCGGGCGAGTATCAGGAGAGCAGGAACGCGAGGAGTGTCGCTTCCATGCTTCCCACCACTCGGACGAGTACAAAGATCGCTTCGCGCGTGCCGCTTGCTTGGCGCGTGCCGCTCGCTTGGCGCGTGCCGCTTATCGGCAGGTAGGAAAAGCTATAAGCGTCGCTCGTGAACTTAGATTTAAGTGTAAAATATTCGTCCTTCGTTGTACGAGAATAAGGTATGATATTCTATTCGTATATGAAATTCTTATAAGGTATTCGGTAAAAATTAATATTTGATACACGAATATAGGAATAATTAATGTTCAGCTAATATATAATGCGAAAAATTGGGGTGGACAGACGGGTGACGTCACATCTGAAACAAATCGGCAGTAGATTCTTCGGGTAGAAACATACACGGAACTCGTCTTTTGTATAAAGGAATAAACTAGCATTCATCAGGCTTACACCTGCCGGGGATACTGTTTTTCCGGAATAATAAGCGAGGAACGAATTTCGATTGTATCTTCAATCATCGTATTTAGTTATTGTATTTCGTGAATGTGACTTAGTGAACTACTTAAGAATATTGTGAAGGAACGTGCTGGATCCTTCAGGCTTACACCTGCCGGGGATTTACGTATAGTTCTGGAACAAATCGGCCGTAGATCCTTCGGATAGAAACGCGCACGTAACTCGTATATATGAAGGAATAAATTAGCATTCTTCAGGCTTACACCTGCCGTAGATGCTGACTATTCTGGAATAACAAACGAGATACGGATGCCAATCTCATTTTAATTACGTTCAAGAGTCACGTCTTGTTTCAGATCAAAATGCCGAAGCTGTGCGACAGGAAGACCCGCGTCACCACGCGAAAAAGTGGGTTCGCCAACTGTCTAGAGGCCTGGCGGACGAATACACGTCCCTACAGGCGTAGCAGTCGATATTGGGAATTTAAGGGCAATAATAAGAATTTATTTGTAATTAATTATTATAAAAATAAAGATTTTCACACCACTCGTATATGGGCGCTGATATTGAATTATTTAGAATGTCCCCGTAATTGTTAATATATGTCCTCAAAAGATATCCCGGAATTTCAAAATGATCGTTTACCTTCGGAGCCGTGGTTGTGTCAAAGGTTTCCAGGTAAGAATCCTCGTCGCCGTCCTCAGTCAGGTCTATGACTGGGATCTCGTCGAAGTTTGACGGATCGTCGAGAATAAACGTAGATGCCTCTGAATCGACAGGCGATGACGGTCGGTTAACCACGATTCTGGGGTTAGACGAGTGAACGAGAGGTTCCCGATATAGGGTGAGCGCGACTCGTAATGTTTCGACGCGAGAAGTTAAGTCGTCGTATAAGTTTTGTAGATATTTCGCGAGTTCTTTCCTTTGATGTTTCTTGACTCCTCCGCGACGACTCCTCCTGTTTGGACGACGCGTGCGGGACCGTGGAAGATTCTGCTTAGTGTTCTATTAGAAATGATTCGAAATATATTATGGAGTAAGAATAGTTAAAATCGGACGGGATTGGCATTAAACACAACAAGGCCGAGTGCTAAATAGCAACCCAAGCTAAGAAGCGAAAAATGGAAAGCCCGTGAATGACGCTAGAAAATGAATATCACAAGATCTATACCTCCGCTTCCATACCGAGTGCTGTCAAGCGATCCTGGTGAAAGAAGGAGAATTCCAAATCCTGAGATTTCGTTGGAGATATCAAATGTCGTTCCTCTGAGTCTTCGCTCCTTGGTAGGAGCGCGACAACACTGGAATCGAGTGCTACCGTAATCAAAGAAGTAATTTAAATTAGTCTAAAGCAGATCTGGGTCTGGAGGATCGTTAATAAAACGCGCACAACAATAATGTAACAAACAAGAAAACACTTTATTTAATCGTTAAACAAACTAATAAAGGAGCGTACGATGCGCAAGAATTATGACGGTTAAAATAATAATAATAAGACGTACGATGCGTCGGAACGATGAACAATAACGATTCACAATGAATTATAACGCGTGTGTGCGGACTGAGCTGTGTACGATGAGAGACCGATCGAACCGAACTGGTTACTGGACTGCACTGAACTGTTCTGTTCTTTCGGAGCCGCGCAGGGCTCGTATTTATCGCTGGTTTGACGCATGCGCGTTATGCTCGGCACTCGCAGGTGCTTATCTTTCGGTTAGTACTTTCTTGAGTCTCACGCCTCGGAGAGGCGTCCCTTATCTTTGCTGACTCCGCATCCGGTGCGCGCTGGACCGCGGAGACTTAATCGTGCATTATCTATTGCTGACTCGGCGTCTGCCGATGTCGAAGGCGAACGGAC
>NW_026532882.1:0-3316 GCF_026283585.1 Hylaeus volcanicus | reverse complement strand
CTTTTTACACTGTTCCACAACATTCTGCAAAGCTTTTAAAACTTGCCGGTGGTAAATTTTCTCTTTCAATAGAGGTAAACATTCGATAAGACGTTGTATACCTATTAACAAATGTTTAACGAAACGTAACGTATTTAATTTTTGTAGTTAATTGATTATTTCTTATTTACTTTTCGGCCCAAATTGTAAGAGTGACAGACAGTATGAAAAATCACGCCACTGTCTTTCTGTAGTAGTCAGTTGAAATCTGACGCAAATTCGATCGATTATAGTCTCGATTTGTTTTTCAATAAACCTAAGATCTGTCTGTAAATGTAAATTATTGGATCAAACTGTCGAGTGTATATGTTTATTTCTGATCGACAATGCATACTTTTGAACCTCTTGGAAATCCGATTCGCTTATATCTAAATTAGGATCGGTTAATTGAGACAATATGTCGGGCATTATATTGTACAAGGCATTGATTTTCTGCGAAAATGCTTTGAAAAATTGTTTTGCACTTTGACGAATTTTAAAGTCTTTGTCGACTATGCAGAGAGTTAATTCCGATATTTGGCCTCTGATACGCACCATGTCTCTCATTATAAGACTCGATAAAACACGAACACAGGTACTTCGTACGTGCGTATCTTTATCCCGTAGTCTGAAAATATATGATATTTTTAATCGCAACATGTACTTTTATTACATCTGCTGTATTTAATATTTCTTAATTTCTATCTCCAATTACCTGCCATAAATGTGTTTCATCCATGGTTCAATTTCATTTGGAAATTTCGATGCAAGATCCGTTATTCCGATAAGAACGTTTGCTCGAATTCCAGGGTACGGCGAACGTTCGAGTATCGCAATTTAAAGATGCAAGTTTGTTTTGGAAAATATTGAGCTCACTGTCATCATTTTACGTCATTATACTTATTGGGATTTTGACATACATGTAACACTAGCGAACTGTGAAACATAAAGTTCACATAGAGACGTGTGTAACGTGTAAGCTAGCGATGTAATTGTAAATACTATTATTCATTAACATACACAAATTTTATTAGAAGTTCGTCTCCAGTTACAATATGATTTTCAAGAACACCGTTTATCAATTCTGCTTCCTCATCGTCTGCTGCTCCTTCCACACCTTCCTCTTCGTTATCTTCCACTATGCTCGCCTAAATGAAAAATCGGAAATGAAATGAACGCCAAATATACAGGATGAGGCATCCTAACAAAGCAAAGACCAGCAAGACTTTGAAATTTATAAATCAAGTATGAGAAAGTATGAGAAATTGCACACATGCAGTTCTCGATTTATGAATTTCCAGCTTTGCGAATTTTATGCCCTGGTTTCGATTCATTTCTTGCGAACAAGAAATTTGAATTTTTGTTAGCTTGCGAAATTCTTTTCTACTATGTGTAGAGCCTCCCTTGAAATTACGTAACTTTTGTATACGACGTTTCATATAACACGTAGTTTCTGCTCCATGATATTCCAAGCGAACATGTAAGCGTTCCATCCTGTACGTCTGTATATAGACAGAGATGTAATGTAATCAATGAATCCATCTCTAAATATGGAATATTTCCCACACATTACAAAACACTATGTACATATATCGTACCTCTTTATTACGAATCATCTGCCTCGCACTATTTGGGGTAGTGAAGGATTTGTTCATGGTACTGGATTTACGAGTATTCCTTTTATTTGTATCTGATTTCTTTATGTTTCTTGATTTTCGTATCGTGTCTCTTCGCTTTAATTCCGTGTAGACTGATGTGTCCAGATGTACCATTTCTCTAATTGCAATGTGCCCGATTAAGTGTAGAAATTTCGATAGCCAGTAAGATGGAATGTGTAGCGTCGTATTGTTATTATTGAATTTTCCTCGGTTATACACTTCTAATACTACGTGCTCCATTAAATGAGCAGGCTGATTTGCTAACTGATAAATGGCGTTAATAGCGTCTGTTACGACGACACGTATCTTCTTTTGTGTTAGTAAAATTTTCTATTAGTAACGTAACGATTTCTTTAAACATTTCGTGATCATTGGTATACCTAATAGGTGACTTTTCAGTGTCGTCACCTTTCCTTTTTATCTTCATCAACGCTCTGCATGTATCTCTAGCTAGAAGAAGATCAGTTTTTGCTCGTGGCCCCAAGCCCACTTTTATTAATACATCCAAATTTTCGGTTAAAATACCACCTTGAGCTTGAGCTATCATCGTTATCAGCATCAAAGTTGTTCTACTATCTAATGGATCTGTATCCGATGATTTCATTGAAAACTTTTCCCATAAAACCTGTAATTCTTCGCTGCCTACTTCATTATTACCGTACCACGTTAAAATAAGTTTATTCAAAGCTTGACTTTGACCAGTATTCAGTCCTTTCAATAATTCGATCAAAGCTTTAACACGCAAAAGGGCTTTTTGTCTGTCTGATACTTTTTCATTAGTACTCAAGTAAATGTCTTTGTATACTACAGTTGCTTTACAGTTACTTTCATAACTCTATTTTGTGTGGAGGCGACTAAGGCCGCCAGTTTCACGAATGTATTAGATACTTTACTATCTGGCTCCGCGGCCTTCAAATACTGTCCATGCGCATCATTCGTTTATCGCGCCTGCGCATAACCTTCTTAAGAAACGTGCGAAGAAAAATGGTGCACAATTGTGGCATCCCTGCCAACTATCCAACTACAACGATTACGTGGTATTACGTTGGTATCAATGGATTTGAAAAATGACAGTTTGGGTTCAATGTTTTGATGGTTTGTATTGGTTTGTATGTCCTCTAATTTTAAGCATTATCGTTATTGTAAATATGTTTCTACATAAAATTTGTAGGTAATTGATATTTGAATCTTGAAATATAGGAACGAGATATCAACCTGAGCCTACAGGAGAGAATTTAACCAAAATGATAAAGGACTTTGTTATTCCTTTAAATAAGGATGAACTGTTGCAAACAGGAGAGAGTGGAAATAATACATGGAAATAAAATTGAGTTAGAAGTCGTTATGCAAGGTTTTTCTAGAATTCATAAAGGTAAAGAATATTATGTTTCATCTGCTTGTACATATTTTTCTTGTTTCAATCATGAAGATTCACATAACCATATACAGGGTGTCCCAAAAGTCGGGGAGGAGCCGGAAATGGGGGGTAGCTGAGACGATTCTGAACAACAATTTCCTTTGCAAAAATGTCGGATGGGGCTTCGTTTTTGAATTATTAACGAAAAACACTGACCAATTACAGCGTCCGAGGAGCGCGCGCTCAGAGCATAGGCGTAAGCCAGGAGGCTCGAGCCAGCGAA
>NW_026532881.1:0-4568 GCF_026283585.1 Hylaeus volcanicus | reverse complement strand
GCCGCTGGCATTTTGAAATAATATTTGAGAATGCATTACGCCGCTGGAACTTTGAACTAAAATTAAAGAAAGCATTACGCCGCTGGCACTTTGAAATAAACATTAGACAAGATATACGCCGCTGGCATTGTGAAAATAAAATTTAAGAAAGCATTACGCCGCCGGCACTTTGAAATAATATTAAAGAAAGCATTACGCCCCTGGCACTGTGAAATGAAATTTAAGAAAGCATTACGCCGCTGGCATTTTGAAAATAAAATTTAAGAAAACATTACACCGCTGGCATTTTGAAGTACAATATAAGAAAGCATTACGCCGCTGGCACTTTGAAATAAACATTAGACAAGATATACGCCGCTGGCATTGTGAAAATAAAATTTAAGAAAGCATTACGCCGCCGGCACTTTGAAACAAGCTTTAGACAAGCAATATGCCGCTAGCAATTTGAAATAAAATTTAAGAAAGCGTTACGCCGCTGGCACTTTGAAATAAACATTAGACAAGATATACGCCGCTGGGATTGTGAAAATAAAATTTAAGAAAGCATTACGCCGCTGGCATTTTGAAATGAAATTTAAGAAAGCATTACGCCGCTGGCATTTGAAAATAAAATTTAAGAAAACATTACACCGCTGGCATTTTGAAATACAATATAAGAAAGCATTACGCCGCTGGCACTTTGAAATAAACATTAGACAAGATATACGCCGCTGGCATTGTGAAAATAAAATTTAAGAAAGCATTACGCCGCCGGCACTTTGAAATAATATTAAAGAAAGCATTACGACCCTGGCACTGTGAAATAAAATTTAAGAAAGCATTACGCCGCTGGCACTTTGAAAATAAAATTTAAGAAAGCATTACTCCGCTGGCACTTTGAACTAAAATTAAAGAAAGCATTACGCCGCTGGCACTGTGAAATGAAATTTAAGAAAGCAATACGCCGCTGGCATTTTGAAATACACATTAGACAAGATATACGCCGCTGGCATTTTGAAATAAAATTTAAGAAATCATTACGTCGCTGGCATTATGAAATAATATTTAAGAACGCAATACGCCGCTGGCACTGTGAAATGAAATTTAAGAAAGAATTACGACGCTGGCATTTTGAAATAAAATTTAATAAAGCATTACGCCGCTGGCATTTGGAAATAAAATTTAAGAACGCATTACGCCGCTAGCATTTTGAAATAAAATTTAATAAAGCATTACGCCGCTGGCACTTTGAACTAAAATTAAAGAAAGCATAACGCCGCTGGCACTTTGAAATAAACATTAGACAAGATATACGCCGCTGGCATTTTGAAATAAAATTTAAGAAATCATTACGTCGCTGGCATTTTGAATTAAAATTTAAGAAAGCATTACGCGGCTGGCATTTTGAAATAAAATTTAAGAAAGCATTACACCGCTGGCAGTTTGAAATAAAATTTAAGAAATCATTACGCCGCTGGCACTGTGAAATAAAATATAAGAAAGTATTACTACGCCGGCACTTTGAAATAAAATTAAAGAAAGCATTACGCCCCTCGCACTGTGAAATGATATTTAAGATAGCCTTACGCCGCTGGCATTTTGTAACAAAATTTAAGAAAGCATTACGCCGCTGGCTATTTGAAATACAGTTTAAGAAAGCATTACGCCGCCGGCACTTTGAAATAAAATTAAAGAAAGCATTACGCCCCTGGCACTGTGAAATGAAATTTAAGAAAGCATTACGACTCTGGCATTTTGAAATAAAATTTAATAAAGCATTACGCCGCTGGCATTTGGAAATAAAATTTAAGAACGCATTACGCCGCTGGCATTTTGAAATAAAATTTAAGAAAGCATTACGCCGCTGGCATTTTGAAATAAAATTTAAGAAAGCATTACGCCGCTGGCAGTTTGAAATATAGTTTCAGAAAGCATTACGCCCCTGGCACTGTGAAATGAAATTTAAGAAAGCATTACGCCGCTGGCACTTTGAACTAAAATTAAAAAAAGCGTTACGCCGCTGGCACTTTGAAATAAACATTAGACAAGATATACGCCGCTGGCATTGTGAAAATAAAATTTAAGAAAGCATTACGCCGCCGGCACTTTGAAATAAAATTAAAGAAAGCATTACGCCTCTGGCATTTTGAAAAAAAATTTAAGAAAGCATTACGCCCCTGGCACTTTGAAATAAACATTAGACGAGATATACACCGGTGGCATTTTGTAATAAAATTTAAGAAAGCAATACGCCGCTGGCAGTTTGAAATAAAATTAAAAAAAGCGTTACGCCGCTGGCACTTTGAAATATACATTAGACAAGATATACGCCGCTGGCATTTTGAAATAAAGTTTAATAAAGCATTACGCCGCTGGCAGTTTGAAATAAAATTTAAGAAAGCATTACGCCGCTGACAATTTGAAATAAAATGTAAGATGGCATTACGCCGCTGGCACTGCGAAATGAAATTTAAGAAAGTATTACGCCGCTGGCACTTTGAAATGAAATTTAAGAAAGTATTACGCCGCTGGCACTTTGAAATAAACATTAGACAAGATATACGCCGCTGGCATTTTGAAATAAAGTTTAATAAAGCATTACGCCGCTGGCATTTTGAAATAAAATTTGAGAAATAATTACGCGGCTGGTATTTTGAAATAAAATTTAAGAAAGCATTACGCCGCTGGCAGTTTGAAATACAATTTAAGAGAGCATTACGCCGCTGGCACTGTGAAATGAAATTTACGAAAGCAATACGCAGCTGGCATTTTGAAATAATATCTAAGAACGCAATACGCCGCCTGCACTCTGAAATAATATTTACGAAAGCAATACGCAGCTGGTACTTTGAAATAAAATTTATGAAAATAATACGCCGCTGGCATTTTGAAAATAAAATTTAAGAAAGCATTACTCCGATGGCACTTTGAAATAAAATTAAAGAAAGCATCACGCCCCTGGCACTGTGAAATGAAATTTAAGAACCCAATACGCCGCTGGCATTTTGGAATAATATCTAAGAACGCAATACGCCGCCTGTACTCTGAAATAATATTTAAGGAAGCAATACGCCGCTGGTACTTTGAAATAAAATTAAAGAAAGCATTACGCCCCTGGCACTGTGAAATGAAATTTAAGAAAGCATTACGCCGCTGGCATTTTGAAATAAAATTTAAGAAATCATTACGCCGCTGGCAGTGTGAAATACAGTTTAAGAAAGCATTGCGCCGCCGGCACTTTGAAATAAAATTAAAGAAAGCATTACGCCCCTGGCACTGTGAAATGAAATTTAAGAAAGAATTACGACGCTGGCATTTTGAAATAAAATTTAATAAAGCATTACGCCGCTGGCATTTGGAAATAAAATTTAAGAACGCATTTCGCCGCTGGCATTTTGAAATAAAATTTAATAAAGCATTACGCCGCTGGCACTTTGAACTAAAACTAAAGAAAGCATTATGCCCCTGGCACTGTGAAATGAAATTTAAGAAAGCATTACGACTCTGGCATTTTGAAATAAAATTTAATAAAGCATTACGCCGCTGGCATTTGGAAATAAAATTTAAGAACGCATTACGCCGCTGGCATTTTGAAATGAAATTTAAGAAAACAATACGCAGCTGGCATTATGAAATAATATTTAAGGACGCAATACGCCGCTGGCACTCTGAAATAATATTTAGGATAGCAATACGCCGCTGGCATTGTGAAAATAAAATTTAAGAAAGCATTACGCCGCTGGCACTCTGAACTAAAATTAAAGAAAGTATTACGCCGCTGGCACTTTGAAATAAACTTTAGACAAGCTATACGTCGCTGGTATTTTGAAATAAAATTTAAGAACGCAATATGCCGCTGGCACTCTGAAATAATATTTAAGAATTCAATACGCCGCTGGCATTTTGAAACAAGATTTAAGAAAGCATTACGCCGCTGGCAGTTTGAAATACAGTTTCAGAAAGCATTACGCCCCTGGCACTGTGAAATGAAATTTAAGAAAGCATTACGCCGCTGGCACTTTGAACTAAAATTAAAAAAAGCGTTACGCCGCTGGCACTTTGAAATAAACATTAGACAAGATATACGGCGCTGGCATTGTGAAAATAAAATTTAAGAAAGCATTACGCCGCCGGCACTTTGAAATAAAATTAAAGAAAGCATTACGCCCCTGGCACTGTGAAATGGAATTTAAGAAAGCATTACGCCGCTGGCATTTTGAAATAAAATTTAAGAAAGCATTACGCCGCTGGCACTGTAATATGAAATTTAAGAACGCATTTCGCCGCTGGCATTTTGAAATAAAATTTAATAAAGCATTACGCCGCCGGCACTTTGAAATAATATTAAAGAAAGCATTACGCCCCTGGCACTGTGAAATGGAATTTAAGAAAGCATTACGCCGCTGGCATTTTGAAATAAAATTTAAGAAAGCATTACGCCGCTGGCAGTGTAATATGAAATTTAAGAAAGCATTACGCTGCTGGCATTTTGAAATAAACATTAGACAAGCTATACGCCGTTGTCATTTTGAAATAAAATTAAAGAAAGCATTATGCCGCTGGCATTTTGAAATAAAATTTAAGAAAGC
>NW_026532880.1:0-2847 GCF_026283585.1 Hylaeus volcanicus | reverse complement strand
GCGTAATGCTTTCTTTAATTTTAGTTCAAAGTGCCAGCGGCGTAATGCATTCTCAAATATTATTTCAAAATGCCAGCGGCGTAATTCTTTCTTAAATTTTATTTCAAAATGCCAGCGGCGTAATGCTTTCTTAAATTTCATTTCACAGTGCCGGCAGCGTAATGCTTTCTTAAATTTTATTTTCACAATGCCAGCGGCGTATATCTTATCTAATGTTTATTTCAAAGTGCCAGCGGTGTAATGCTTTCTTAAATTTTATTTCAAAATGCCAGCCGCGTAATGCTTTCTTAAATTTTAATTCAAAATGCGAGCGGCGTATTGCTTTCTTAAATATTATTTCAAAGTGCCAGCGGCGTAATGCCTTCTTAAATATTATTTCAAAATGCCAGCGGCGTAATGCTTTCTTAACTTTCATTTCACAGTGCCAGGGGCGTAATGCTTTCTGAAACTGTATTTCAAAATGCCAGCGGCGTAATGCTTTCTTAAATTTTATTTCAAATTGCCAGCGGCATATTGCTTGTCTAAAGTTTGTTTCAAAGGGCCAGCGGCGTAATGCTGTCTTAAATTGTATTTTCAAAGTGCCAGCGGCGTAATGCTTTCTTAAATTTTATTTCAAATTGCGAGCGGCATATTGCTTGTCTAAAGTTTGTTTCAAAGTGCCAGCGGCGTAATGCTTCCTTAAATATTATTTCAGAGTGCCGGCAGCGTAATGCTTTCTTAAATTTTATTTTCACAATGCCAGCGGCGTATTGCTTTCTTAAATATTATTTCAGAGTGCAGGCGGCGTATTGCGTTCTTAAATATTATTTCAAAATGCCAGCGGCGTAATGCTTTCTTAAATTTTATTTCAAACTGCCAGCGGCGTAATGCTTTCTTAAATTTTATTTCAAAATGCCAGCTGCGTAATGCTTTCTTTAATCTTATTTCAAAGTGCCAGCTGCTTAATGCTTTCTTAAATTTTATTTCAAAATGCCAGCGGCGTATTGCTTTCTTATATTTCATTTCACAGTGCCAGGGGCGTAATGCTTTCTTAAATTTTATTTCAAAATGCCAGCTGCGTATTGCTTTCTTAAATTTTATTTCAAAATGCGAGCGGCGTATAGCTTGTCTAATGTGTATTTCAAAGTGCCAGCGGCGTAATACTTTCTTAAATTTTATTTCACAGTGCCAGCGGCGTAATGATTTCTTAAATTGTATTTCAAACTGCCAGCGGTGTAATGCTTTCTTCAATTTTATTTCAAAATGCCAGCCGCGTAATGCTTTCTTAAATTTTAATTCAAAATGCCAGCGGCGTAATGCTTTCTTAAATTTTATTTCAAAATGCCAGCGGCGTAATGCTTTATTAAACTTTATTTCAAAATGCCACCAGCGTATATCTTGTCTAATGTTTATTTCAAAGTGCCAGCGGCGTATTGCTTTCTTAATTATTATTTCATAATGCCAGCTGCGTATTGTTTTCTTAAATTTCAATTCACAGTGCCAGGGGCGTAATGATTTCTTTAATTTTAGTTCAAAGTGCCAGCGTCGTAATGCTTTTTCAAATATTATTTCAAATTGCCAGCTGCGTAATGCTTTCTTAAATTTTATTTCAAAATGCGAGCGGCGTATTGCTTTCTTAAATATTATTTCAAAGTGCCAGCGGCGTAATGCCTTCTTAAATATTATTTCAAAATGCCAGCGGCGTAATGCTTTCTTAACTTTCATTTCACAGTGCCAGGGGCGTAATGCTTTCTGAAACTGTATTTCAAACTGCCAGCGGCGTAATGCTTTCTTAAATTTCATTTCACAGTGCCAGGGGCGTAATGCTTTCTTTAATTTTATTTCAAAGTGCCGGCGGCGTAATGCTTTCTTAAATTTTATTTCAAACTGCCAGCGGCGTAATGCTTTCTTAAATTTTATTTCAAAATGCCAGCGGCGTATTGCTTTCTTAAATTTCATTTCACAGTGCGAGGGGCGTAATGCTTTCTTTAATTTTATTTCAAAGTGCCGGCGGCCTAATACTTTCTTATATTTTATTTCACAGTGCCAGCGGCGTAATGCTTTCTTTAATTTTATTTCAAAGTACCAGCTGCGTATTGCTTTCTTAAATATTATTTCATAATGCCAGCTGCGTATTGTTTTCTTGAATTTCATATCACAGTGCCAGGTGCGTAATGTTTCTTTAATTTTGTTTCAAACTGCAAGCGGCGTAATGCTCTCTTACATTTTATTTCAAAATGCCAGCGGCGTATTGCTTTCTTAAATTTTATTTCAAAATGCCAGCGGCGTATTGCTTTCTTAAATTTCATTTCACAGTGCCAGGGGCGTAATGCTTTCTTTAATTTTATTTCAAAGTGCCAGCGGCGTAATGCTTTCTTAAATTTTATTTCAAATTGCGAACGGCATATTGCTTGTCTAAAGTTTGTTTCAAATTGCCAGCGGCGTAATGCTTTCTTAAATATTATTTCAGAGTGCAGGCGGCGTATTGCTTTCTTAAATATTATTTCAAAATGCCAGCGGCGTAATGCTTTCTTATATTGTATTTCAAAATGCCAGCGGTGTAATGTTTTCTTAAATTTTATTTTCAAAATGCCAGCGGCGCAATGCTTTCTTAAATTTCATTTCACAGTGCCAGGGGCGTAATGCTTTCTTTAATATTATTTCAAAGTGCCGGCAGCGTAATGCTTTCTTAAATTTTATTTTCACAATGCCAGCGGCGTATTATTTTCTTAAATTTTATTTCAAAGTACCAGCGGCGTATTGCTTTCTTAAATATTATTTCAGAGTGCAGGCGGCGTATTGCGTTCTTAAATATTATTTCAAAATGCCAGCGGCGTAATGCTTTCTTAAATTTTATTTCAAACTGCC
>NW_026532879.1:0-9782 GCF_026283585.1 Hylaeus volcanicus | reverse complement strand
CTCACTGTATGTATACATTCAAATTAAATCTACACTGTCAAATTTTCATCTTTGAACGTCCCTTTATATGTAAAAAAAGTTTCAACAACAAATATTAATTATATCTGTAAATTATATGCATTAGAGAAATACATTAGCTGGACTAGACTCCCCCCCTTAAGGGGGTCCACCTGTGTAAGATTTTCAAAAAATCAAAAATTTTTTTTCTACATATTTATCATCTAGGAGATATTACAATGACTGTCACAGAAGCATTTTATAAAATTCTGCTTAGTTCATTATTTTTCGAACCCCAAATGTGCCCGACTCAGCGTGGTACTACTTTCGTACGGAACTTGAAACGCGTTTTTCTCGAAACCACGTTTATTGAAATGGCGACCAGGATTGCGCAAAATCCATTACATGAATCGGGATGAATTGTTTTTCTAAAATTTCCAAACGTAATTGGTGGTACTGGCGGCGAGATTCATGTTAAAAATAATTTTTTCCAACGTCTATTAGCCATTAGATAGGGAAAAAGATACCTTAAAATATCATTTTTTAGTTTGTACGCTACCCCATTAAAAATTTTCAAAATTTTGTGAATATCTTATTGCCAGTACCTTCAAAATGTAATTATAAAGAAGGTGAAATTTAATTTTTTTGTTTCAGATGATCAAGTATGATCAAATCATGCTCGCCGAATGACTCTTTTACTTTTGTTAAGTGGTCTCGTTAAAGCGCCGTCTAGGAATATCCACATATCGAAACATTGTGATAAAATCAAAAATTAATGTTAAAGAGTCGATCTACCAAATAAAAAAAAACTTATCATAATTGCACTAGTACTTTTCCTACAAAAAATTCTTGAAAATTGCCTTGAAAATTAAACGTTGCACAGGTGGACTCCCCTAATCTCTGCCCGTATCTACACGGACAATCACTAAACTCGAACAAAATCCCTGATCATCCAATACAAAAACTATTTCGACATGGAACGAGCTGAGTGATCTAACATCCGACCATCGACTAATTTCAAAACTCAGCTAACTAGTCTAAGAGTCAGTGATGGTTTCATTTATGTCATTTTGAAATGAAAAAGACCCTTTTTTATGAAAGTATAGTATGATTTATTCACTGACGATCACGAGAACAGTCGTCTGGTACCCAGTCGTTAGAACAACGACGCGTTAACATATTTTGAAAAAAGAAAAATGATATTACGTCATTTCGAAATGGCTGAGTTTTGGTATAATCATTAATTGCATGTTAGCGAATAATAAATAAAATCTTGCCACCCGTTTTGCGCGGAACATAAGGAGTGCCAGACACACACAAAAAAATGCAATTTTATGCGCGTTTGACACGCCTTATGTTCTATGCAAAACTATACGAAAAATTAGTTATTTGAAAATGACGTAGCTCCGATTTCTTTTTCAAAATACGTCTACGTGTTATTCTAAGGTCTGTCTGCCAGACGACGTTCGTCGTGATCGTCAGTTACTATACAGGTGTTCAAACTATTACTAGCCAGCGTTTTTCTCGTAAATGGTACATATGACAAAAAACTGAAAGAGGAAAAATTTATACTGTTTTCTGTGTGCAATATAACCAGGTATATGGATCTTTCGTATTTATACGCTTTTCTGAGAAATGAAGGTGACCTTCAGTTTTTTAAATTGAATAGTATATTTTTTGTACAAAAATATGGTAGAGTATCGAATGCTAAATAAAAAAGTATTAACCCTTATTAGCCCTAAACTTGAAAATGTTCTTAACGTAATATCAAGATGGAGATTCAAACAAGTGTACTATGAATTCTTCGTAAAGAAAAACATCATCCCTGTCACCTAGCACTTCATCAGGAGCTCCATCCCTTCACATCGCTCTCCTGCGGAAATCTGTGACAAGGTTGAATCTCCATCTTGATATTACGTTAAGAACATTTTCAAGTAATAAAGTGAAATTACTCGTTACCATATTTTTGTATAAAAAATATACCATTCCATTTAAAAAACTGAAGGTCACCTTCATTTCTCAGAAAAGAGTATAAATACGAAAGGTTTATCTACCTGGTTACATTGAACATAAAAAACAGTATCACTTTTTCCTCTTTCAATTTTTTTTCATACGTACCATTTCCGAGAAAAACGCTGGCTAGTAATAGCCTGCACCAGAGATGGGCAAAATCGTAATCGCAAATACGAATACGATGGTAATCGAATGTTTTCGAGTTGTGATTACGATTACGATTGTAATCGCATCTTTCCGAGTTGCGATTACGAATAAGATTATGACCGTATTTTTAAAGGTTTACACCCATTGCAATTGTTTACCTCAAAACCGACTTCAGATTCGTGTTCCTCACCGCAAAAAACTTAGAAAATCATACATTCGTCGAAATCAAAAATGAAAAATTTTCAATTAAAATTAAAATACGATTACAATCGTAATCGCAAATTTTTCCGCGATTACGATTGTAATCGTATTCGTAATCGCAACTCGGAAAGATGCGATTACAATCGTATTCGTAATTGCGATTACGATTTTGCCCATCACTGGCCTGAACACCCTGCATATTTCTAAAACGAAGGGTTACTTCCATTTGAAAATGAGATACGTAAAATTGTGAGTAACGTACTCGATTAAGCGCGCAGCGACTCGTCGCGAGGTGTAAGTACACGTGGTAGCTAAAGTCAGAACAATTTACCGGAATGCGGTCGCCTGTCATGATTGCCTCCGAGTATAGCGTTGACGCTGAACTTGAGCTGCGGCTTCTCCTTCTCCTGGATGGTCCTGCATGCGGGTCCTAAGCACTGCTCGTCGCCGCAGGAACAGGCGGTCGTTCTCTCACCTATCCTGTCGACGACACGCTCGACCGCCACCTCTCTCTCCCCTTGGATCGTCATCTCGTCGGACGTGTGCATGACGTTTCTGCATCCAAGGTCGTACCGTCTATCTTGGTGCAACGCCGCGACGCGTTCGCCGCTCAGGATACTGTCGTCCTTTTCCCTCTCCCCTTGGAGACCACTGTCCATCTCGATGGTACCGGGATCCTCGTCGGCGTTCGAGTTGCACGAATCCATCCCGGAGTTCGATCTGTTCTCGATCCTCTCGTTGCAGAGCCTCTCCATTGCGCAAAGGCGATCGACGATCACGTGCCCGTCGATCCTCTCGTTGTCTACGTCCACGTACGTCATGTGACCTCTCTCGATGCCGTCCTTCTCACGTAGGATCTGCATGCGATCGTTCTGACGATCGATCCTGTCGGAGAGTCTTTGGTGGTCCCTGCAGTCGATGATCGGGCTTGGTCGATCGTTCCCACGTGTACCACTCGACGATCGTTGGTCCAGCTGCTCCTGATTCGCGCTCGACGGCGACACCTTCTCGCGGCTGATCCTCAGGCTCGCCTCGCACTCTCTTTCCCGCTGTCTCGCCACTAAGCTGGCCGCCCAATTCAAGGTCAGGCTGGTAAGATCGCCACCGGGCGACGCCTTGCTCTGGAGCAGATTCTCCATCAGAAATGGCGAGGTCATTGCACTTTGTTGCAGATTCTTCAGCATCGCCGCTGACGAAGGGAACATATCACTGACCCTTGGCTTCTCCCACGCGCGCGCAGGCTGTCCCTTGTATTCTTATTTCCACGTGATCTTGCGAGATGCAATCGAGATTATTAAACGTGGATAGATAACTCGATCAATCCTTCCATTTGCCGGGAACTAGATCGTCTTTTTTTTCTACGGGGTACACGTTTCTATAATTCTTCCAAACCAGATCGGTGCGCTCCGAGATTAAACTGTCCACCGGGTATCTTAATGAACGAACGCTTTGAATATCCCTTTTGTGCTCGCACGTGATCTCACGCGATATAATCGAAATTATTAAATGCGGTCAGTTATAAATACACCTCGATCGATCCTTCCATTCGGTGACTACTGGATTGTCCCTATTCACAGAGTTTGGCCACGTGATCTACGGGGTACACACGTACGGTTTCTACAATTCTTTCGTTCCAGATCGTTGCGCCGTAGCTAAGGTTATCCCTGTTCACCTGTATTTTTCAGAATGAATCTAATACGCTTCTACGATTTCATACGAAGTCACGTGTCTTCTCCGTCATGCTCGACGAAACCGATCGCGAAACACAATCCTCGAGATTCACGTTATACGAAATTTTCAGATTCACGTAAAACCGTTGACTGCGAGCTGCGTCGACGCTTTCCATATCTTCCTCGAGTGTACATACGTGGCCCCTGTCACGATAAACGCAGGAAAGAACGAACCTGGTCGAGAATCGAGTTAACTTCACAGCCGTCACCTGGCCCGTATCCGCTAGAAATCGATCCCCACCCCGATCGGTATCCGATCACAGTAAACGGGACGTGGTCTCACTTAAAGTCACAAAGTGGTCCAGCGCGCCGGACATCGTTCGCGTAGCGTTCGGTGTACCTAATGACGAAAACTATCACAAAGCGGCACGTCGGGGCAGGAACGTACGATTTCGGCAGCGGAATGTCAACTGACGTGCATGCCAGCGCAGGGAGACAGACAGGGCGCGGAAGAGTAACAGAGACAGGAAGAAGGGGTGCTCCGGCGTGGCAGCGCAACGTGAGAGCGTGCAACCCTCGCTCAGAATGAAAGCCGACAAAGGCATATAGCCAGCTCTCTTGCCCCCTCCCGCGTTCGCTGGGATTCTCGAAACAGCCCCTTTCGACGTATATAGAGGCAGCCGGCTTATATGTACACAGAGAAGGGGGAAGGAGTGTGTTTACTCTGTGTACCCTTCGCCCCCTTCTCGCCGAGACTGTTCCACCCCTTCGAGCCGGGCGTCCAACCCCCCTCTCCTCGCTCTCTTAGGTGAGATAATACAGACTATAAGCCGAGCTATTCGGGGTTTGGCTCGCTCGGTAATGCCGTAATAAAATCATACTCCCATCAAACGGCGCTGCGCGCACCCCCCCCTGCCCCCTCCACCATCCGCGTTTAAAGGCGAAGGGAGAACAAGGCGGTCGAGGAACGTGAACGGAAGAAGGAGAACAGGATGGGAAAGGCTCGTAGTAGAAGGGGTGGTTCGTTGGAGCACCGAGGGTGGAAAAAAGCTAGGAGACTCGACATTCCTTTGGTCCTAACGATTGGATTTTATTTGACGAAACCGACCAACGGACCGTCCAATCGCCTGCTTCGGAGGGTAGTCAACGACCACGCCTACTCACCCCTCTGAACCGCATGTTTTCACCATCTCTATCTTACCAACGGTCCGGTTCTCACGCTCCCTCGCTCCGTCCTTACTTCCTCTCTAACCCTCCGCATTCTTGCTACGTCCTTTACACTCTTATTATATTCGTTCTTCTTGTCGCGGGTAGGGGTTCCCCCAAGCGGTTCTCTCTACACCTTTATCAACATTATTATCTCTCACTACCATCTACGCGCGGTCTTCGTGTATTGTTTTATCGTTGTGCGCGCGTGGTCCGGTATATACCGTCGCGCGTCTATTGCCGGTTCTGCGCGGCCTGTGTGGGTGTTCTCGCGTCTGTCGGCGTACGTGTCGTACGAGATCGTTTCGCGCAATGTGATTTTCTTGCAGGTATAATTACACCGTCAACCCTCGCCCGGCCACTTTACCCCGGCTTAAACCGCCGGCGTAATGATTATAACGATCACCGCCGCCGAGGGATGATAATAATCGTTCAAATAATAATAATAATAATATTAATAACGACCAGCCCGACGAATGAACTTGGCGTTCGTCCATGATCGACCTTCGAGCCGGTAATTGCGGCTCTATCAATTTCGTACGGGCCGATACGTTCCTAGAAACAATGGAAGGAACAATTGGCACTCTTTGAAATTGTTCGGTCATTTTATGTGTGGGCACCGTTGACTATTATTGTTGACCTTAGGAGTATCGATGATTGGAATTTGATTTTATTTTAAGTTGATTCGAAAGTTTCTTTCGTTTCTTTCGCATATGTACACGATAGGGTGGTTCTTAAAAGGATGACTTTCAAATTTTAATGCTCCTTTGTAAGGGGGTAGTAAAAATTGAGATAGAGAGTTGACACTTTTATGGAATTTGTTTTTTTATTATTTCGAAGTATTAGAGACCCTAGGAGCAATAAAATTCGAAAATTATACCATTTGTATACGATCCATTTTGCTCTATTGCAGTTGACAACAACTTTTAAGAGATAAGATTGTGTATTTATTGCGTATTTGTCTATAAACAATGTTACATTAACACTTGCGCTGCGGAAGAAATTAGGTAGCCGTTCGCTGGGAGCTGCAATTATAATATTTTTTTTTCATGAAAAATTTCTTACAAATGTTTTAATATGATTACTTTGAAAAACATATATTTGTGGTAACTTATTTTATATATAATATGATTGCCGAACAACAAAAAATGAAAACTGAAAAATAATAAAAACAACCATATATTTTCAGTTGGACGCACATGTGCAAGTAGCGAAAAAGAACTTTTGGGACAACCAAATGTATGTTTGCTAAGATTTGGTGGATTGCTTTGGTTAATTAAATTTGGATTTCGTGCATTTTTGGTATAAATTAATATAATGATTAGATGCTAGACATAACCAAAAGGTATGTGCAATTATGCAAAATGAAATAACAATATTATTATAATAATTGTAAAATATATGTGAGATACATTATGTATATTTTTGTATGTTTTCTATATTATTTTATGTTACAAATGCATAAAATCCGCAGTCTAGTTATAATTATACTTCATGATAGGCTATGGAAGCTTTATTATAATTCTTTCCAAAAACCGATTATAAATTATAATTAACAGACTGCAGATCTTATTTTCAATATTTCTTTTATGTTCCTGTATACTTGTATTTATATTCTTGTATTCTATAGAATTAGATGAACACCTGTATGACGTAAATATAGAATATTAATACATAGATTTGTCGAGTGGTTCAATTTTTCTATTAAATTCTTCTGGACAATTTGCTTGGGTAATTTCGAAGGATCATCCCCCTCGAGCGTCGATTATCCCTCGGTCCCATGAGCGCACATCCAGCCACGCGACACGCAGAAAGCGTCGAATCGACATTTCGTCCGGCGGAAATGTCGGTAGGGTTAATTAAATTAACGACCGTAGCTCGTGTCCCGGAACTCGGTGCATCTATGTACATGCGCTTCCGCGTTCGCCATCGTACACTAAATCTTGAACTATCGTCTCAAAGACATCATGAAAGTCCACTTATGTCCTCTCCCAGTTCATCCTAATGGCTCACGAACGCGTAGGGAAATATTAAACGTGTAAATAAGTAATTCAATATTTTGATTTTTATTAAATTCGTTGCTTATTATTGTTATTTTATTTCATTTATTTCTCATTTTGTCCTGCACGAGTGATTTACTTGTTAAAATAATTCAATCATTTCTTTTCTTAACCAAACGATTTGAAAATATACTTAGGTTGTATATTACCACGTTATGTTTCTTGTAATTCGTAAATGATGTGATTTAAAGTTCTTCCTTATGTAAAAAATTATCTATCTATGTACTGCCACATTTTTACGTTTCGAGAATGATCTAGAATACATTAACACTAAATCTACATTTCATTTGTAACTTTTTCTACCGTGATAGAACAAACGATTAGTTTTAAAGACACATTTTTCAATTAAATGCAAAATTTATGAGGAACTTAATTGAGCAATGCATGAAACAATTTGATATAATTGGAACTAAATTGAACAATGCATGAAACAATTGTATATAATTTATATATAATATTATATACAAAAACTGTACGGAAAAGTTTAAAAACGATTATTTGATCAGTCGTGGTAGGTTTAGTGTTAATTATTGGGGGAACGGAGAAGTAATATCGTTTCTGCGAATGTCGATACCTGTTTATTATTTATCAACTCATTGTGTATCAATTGATTTTTATCCATAGATTTCCACACGGGATGGCGGATTGCATAATCGATTAAAAATAAAAGCTTACTAAAATTGACTTGTTTGAATTTAACATATACGAAACAACGTTACTTCTCTTAATACAAATCATTCAGAAAAGAAAAACTGCCGAGGAAGTAATATAGAGAACGAAATACAGAACGAAATTTGTGAGAAAAGCGTAATCGATAAAATCCTTTCTTTGAACGCCGTATCAATTAATGTATACCGAGACGAAAAATCATCATTAAATACTCCATTTTTCGCAAAAATCGTTAAACGTTCCCGAATGAAATTGCGCCGATAAAACGACGCCAAATTACCCGGAATTTAAATTACTTTCCCCTCCCCCCTGCCGCACGAAAAAAAATAGCGGATTACTTATTTGTACACCTAATAACAATAGCCGAGAGAAAAGAGGAAAACGAGCAGAGAGTTAGAAGGGGGAGGAGTAGCCGAGAACATATTTGGAGCTTAAGTAGAATCGTCTATGTACATACATACATACCGGCGGCGAAGGGCGCTGAAAACAGAAGAGGGAAGGGTGGGTCCATCGACGGTAGTTCTCCGACTTTTTCTTACACGATTTTCCAGCCTCTATAGCGACGTCCACCAGCGACGTAGCCCGCGCCACGTGGTGGTGGAGGGTGGCTCGCAGCCAACGGGAGCGTACCGCGAGTCACCCTTTCCTCTCGATTCGATCCCTCGCGAACCCCCTTTCGCCGAGGGTGGGATACCACGGCCACGCCTACCCTTCGGAATCACCTCTGCCTCGTCGACGTCACGACTTATCACCCTCTCAGCTAGGGCGATGGTGGTGGTGGTGACGCGCAAACCAAGGGGGATGGAGTGCAGACGGCGGCGATGCTCGAAGAAGAGGAACCAAAGGCAGCGAACGAGGAGAGGAGAGGAGAGGAGAGGAGAGGAGAGGAGAGGAGAGGAGAGGAGGGAAAAAAATAATGAAATGAACATCGCGGCTTTCAAGGGTGGGGAATCGTGGAATTATTATAAGAGTTTGCTGAGGGGGGGACGAAGGGGTGCGGAGGGCGGAGGGTAGGGAGGATAGGAGGGGAGGCTGAGGTTGCCTCGGCTTATATAAATTGGGGGCGGATTCGGACCGAAGGTGCTCCGTTCGTACTCCCTGAAAGGGGGATGACGTCGAGGGGGGAAGGCGAGGGGGAAAAGATTCGTTTTATACCAAACGGCCGGATAATTATTCATTCATCTAACCGCCCCGGAATGGGATATCAAAGTTTCAAAATGGTCGAATAATAAGGTTTTCGGGCGCGAAATGCTTTTTTAGGGCTCGTTCCGGTAACTAATTACCGCCCCCCCCCCCCCCCCCTGAAAAATTTCTTTCATTCCTGCCCTCTTGAGTAACCCGAGCATTTATGAGACCGATTTTAAATGAATTTAAGCGACGATCCGAGGCAGAAAATCCGAAAAGAAATCCTGATGTTATATTAAGGGGTGAGTCTGGTCTAGCTAATGTATTTTTCTAATGCATATATTAGATTATGTTATTAATTAAACTGTACACTAAATATTAATTAAAGAAATATTATTTATTCGAAGTGACTTCTCTTTATTATATTAATACAACATGTCAGGCAAAAAACAGCAAATCAAATCATATAGGAAAAACATTACAACAACGTTTGTAATAAACTGAAATAAACAATTCGATACAATCGATCATACCAAGTATGAAACGATATTTTAATTTTGATATATTTCGATAGCATATAATCTCCAGATATAATTAATTTTTGTTATTGAAACTTTTTTTTTACATATAAAGGGACGTTCAAAGAAGAAAATTTGACAGTGTAGATTTAATTTGAATGTATACATACAGTGAG
>NW_026532878.1:0-1917 GCF_026283585.1 Hylaeus volcanicus | reverse complement strand
TGCTTTCTTAAATTTCATTTCACAGTGCCAGCGGCGTATTGCATTCTTAAATTTCATTCGCAGTGCCAGCGGCGTAAAGCATTCTTAAATATTAATTCAAAGTTCCAGCGGCGTATTGTTTCCTTCAATTTCACTTCACAGTGCCAGCGGCGTAATGCTTTCTTAAATTTTATTTCAAAATGCCAGCGGCGTAATTCTTTCTTAAATTTTATATCAAACTGCCCGCGGCGTAATGCTTTCTTAAATATTATTTCAAAATTCCAGCGGCGTATTGCGTTCTTAAATTTCATTTCACAGTGCCAGCTGCGTATTGTTTTCTTAAATTTCAGTTCATAGTGCCATGGGCATATTGCTTGTCTAAAGTTTATTTCAATGTTCCAGCGGCGTAATGCGTTCTTAAATTTTATTTGAAATTGCCAGCGGCATATTGCTTGTCTAAAGTTTATTTCAATGTGCCAGCGGCGTAATGCTTTCTTAAATTTCAGTTCACAGTGCCAGCGGCGTAATGCTTTCTTAAATATTATTTCAAAGTGCCAGCGGCGTATTGCGTTCTTAAATTTCATTTCACAGTGCCAGCTGCGTATTGTTTTCTTAAATTTCATTTCACAGTGCCAGCTGCGTATTGTTTTCTTAAATTTCAGTTCACAGTGCCAGGGGCATATTGCTTGTCTAAAGTTTATTTCAATGTGCCAGCGGCGTAATGCTTTCTTAAATTTCATTTCACAGTGCCAGCGGCGTAATGCTTTCTTAAATTTTACTTCAAAATGAAAGCGGCGTAATGCTTTCTTAAATTTTATTTCAAACTTCCAGCGGCGTAATGCTTTCTTAAATTTTATTTCAAACTGCCAGCGGCGTACTGCTTTCTTAAATTTTATTTCAAAATGCCAGCGGCGTATTGCTTTCATAAATTTTATTTCACAGTGCCAGCGGCGTAATGCTTTCTTAAATTTTATTTTCAAAGTGACAGCGGCGTAATGCTTTCTTAAATTTTATTTCAAAGTGCCAGCGGCGTATTGCCTTCTTAAATATTATTTCATAATGCCAGCTGCGTATTGCTTTCTTAAATCTTATTTCAAAATGCCAGGGGCGTATCGCTTGTCTAAAGTTTATAACAAGGTGCCACCGGCGTAATGCGTTCTTAAATTTTATTTCAAACTGCCAGCGGCGTACTGCTTTCTTAAACTTTATTTCAAAATGCCAGCGGCGTATTGTTTTCTTAAATTTTATTTCACAGTGCCAGCGGCGTAATGCTTTCTTTAATTTTATTTCAAAGAGCCAGCGACGTAATGCTTTCTTAAATTTTATTTCAAATTGCCAGCGGCGTAATGCTCTCTTAAATTTTATTTCAAAATTCCAGCGGCCTATTCCTTTCTTAAATTTCATTTCACAGTGCCAGCGGCGTAATATTATCTTGAATTTTATTTGCAAAATGCCAGCGGCGTAATGCTGTCTTTAATTTTATTTCAAAATGCCAGCGGCGTAATGCTTTCTTAAATTTTATTTCAAAATGCCAGGGGCGTATCGCTTGTCTAAAGTTTATACCAAGGTGCCAGCGGCGTATTGCTTCGTTAAATTTTATTTCAAAGTACCAGTGGCGTATTGCTTTCTTAAATATGATTTCAAAATTACAGCGGCGTACTGCTTTCTTAAATTTCATTTCACAGTGCCAGCAGCGTATTGCATTCTTAAATTTCATTTCGCAGTGCCAGCAGCGTATTGCATTCTTAAATTTCATTTCGCAGTGCCAGCGGCGTAAAGCATTCTTAAACTTTATTTCAAAATGCCAGCGGCGTATTGTTTTCTTCAATTTCATTTCACAGTGCCAGCGGCGTAATGCTTTCTTTAATTTTATTTCAAAGAGCCAGCGACGTAATGCTTTCTTAAATTTTATTTCAAAGTACCAGTGTCGTATTGCTT
>NW_026532877.1:0-5649 GCF_026283585.1 Hylaeus volcanicus | reverse complement strand
GAGCGCGCGTAGACCGTTGGAGCGGCCGCGGTAGCGAAGGCTACGCGATGGCGGCCGCGCTTGCACGCGAACAAGTGACTCGACGTGCATCGAAGCATCGACCTAGCGCGTAGCCTTCGCTACCGCGGCCGCTCCAACGGTCTACGCGCGCTCTGATTGGTCGGGGTTTTCGCTTAATATCTCCTTAACGAAGCCCCATCCGACATTTTTGCAAAGGAAATTGTTGTTCAGAATCGTCTCAGCTACCCCCCATTGCCGGCTCCTCCCCGAGTTTTGGGACACCCTGTACATATACTGTATTGAGGAGGTTGTTCGTAAAAAGTAGCCAACAATGTTTTAAACAACGTGCCAAAGTTTCGTTCGAGATCTTACATGGCGCGTCTCCTCGATCGAAAGACCAGCTTGGATACTCCCTTCCCGTCGATCCTCTTGTTGTTACGGCCTTTTCTTATCTTGATGCTGACTAAACCACCGCGCATGAGATTACCCCTTCTCGCTCTGGATTCCGAAATAGAATGAATAAACTTAGCCACCACTTCCACTTGCAAGGGACCACCAGTGATCGTTACCTCGTGCTCCAGAAGGTAAGCAGAGACATCGCCGAGAAATTCGGGCATCGATCTGATGGCCCAGCAGCTCTTCAACTTCCAACTGGGACAGTGCTTTGGCATCTCGAGTACTCGCTTCTTAAATTCCATCTGGCATTTCTCGAAGATCTTTCTCTTGCACTTTCCTCTCCGTGCGCTTTTCTTAACTATCAGCTCGCGTTTACCTCGAAACCTTTCTTTCGTCTCTTCGAACGTTCTTTCATGAATGCAGGCAATCTGACCGCGCGAACCTTCGAGCAAATACGAATTGCTTTCCCATCCATTCGTATAAATTTTAGTGACGATCGACGATTCCTTGTTGGCTTGCCTTACGGAGCATCGACAACCACATCGCGATCTCCGAGCTTCAAAAGCAACGGCGGCTTTCCGCGTGATCAGCTTTGCACCTCGTTCGCAACTGGGAGCCCCAATCGATTCGTTCGAAAGTCTCGGTTCGCGAACCAGAAGGCCGATGTCGGATACAATCGGTATGAATCAGATCGCTATTGGTACGCGCGTCTGCCCCGAACCGGATATCTCCAGTCACGGGATCCGTGCGCAATTGTTGCGCTAAATTTTAAAAAGTACTCAATCCCTCGTTGATAACAAACCCTATCTTCTTTAACAAGACGGGCTGCGATAGAAAGCTCTTATCTTCTCGTGATTTTGCTTTTTTTTTTTTGCAATTTATCGATCCTCTGTTTATTTTAAAAACAGTGTATAAATTGTTTAAGATCAGTATTCTTTCCTCGCTAGGAAAATAAATTTGCTTCGCCAAAATATGTGGCAAACGAGTTTAGTATTTGCAGAAATTTTCTTCGTCAATCTCTATTCGAAAATTCCGTTGAATTTCAAGTGTAATGGCGTGTTTATTTGACATTAGGGATATGTATTTTTCTAACCAACGTGTGACCTGTGCGATGCTAGATGAATCCTTGATGAATGATCAAACATCGAATATTTAGGAACTCTTGTGTCTTTTATCATCGGTACTTTTCTTCCTTGTTCTTCGAGTTTCTTAGCTACAAGTAGCTCTTCAAAAATTCTTGTTTCGCGTTGCCTCGATTCGCCCGGATAATTGTTACCAGAATCGAATTAAGGCTTGGGCCATAGGGACCTCTGGGGATCTTTAGAGATTAAGTAAAAAGCTACTTCGTTGAATACTAAACCAAAGCGTAAGTACTCTAAATAATCTCTTTAGAAAACGGTGCAATTGTCCTAGATATTCCTGTGGTGCTTTTGAGAGAATAGTAAAAAGTTCTCTCGTCCCGTGGTTTAGTATCTGAATATATCTAATGCAAACTGGATGTCACAATGCGTTTTAGTAAACTTTTACAAACGCGAAGCAAATGTATTTGTTATAAAAAGTTACACTATATTTATTTTTATTTTAACAACTGCATCGCACGGGTGACAGAACAGGATACAAAAAATGAACACAATGGACAAAATTCAGCATCGATACGTGTAGCTGACCCATTTAAGCAAATTTAACAAAAATGCTTCGGCAATATTTAGAGTTAACATACAGAAACGTGTAGTAAACATACTAAGAAACGAAAATGTGTACCGTATACAAATATGTACATACACACGGTACCCTGTAGTCCCCGGGGGTGTAAAAAAAATCTTAATCAGACGCTGTGAACGATTCCGTTGTTGGACGAATCGGGTTACTTCCTTAGATCGCGTTACCGATTCCGATCGCTCGACAGCTTCGGATCGAGCCGGGTAGCGATCGCCGAAACCGTGGTATCCGATTCGATCGATACCTCCAAAGACCCTCTCGGTCTCGCTAGGGGAGCGATGTCTCGCGAGATCGTAAAGGATAAAGGAAAGAACGAACAGAGAACATTCAGTTCAAGGCTGAATCGAACCGCCCTGGCATCAGCTTTTCGGCGGCCAGGCTGCTCGTCATCTGAGCAAGTGATCCTGCCGTGAGAGGAGCACCTGGCTGGCCAGGATCTCGCGCGGAATCACGCGATGATCGACGACGCGCGACAACGACTCGAGATCGATGATGCTCGACGCGCGAGAGTATTGAGGACGATCGACCGGAAATCGTGCTTCTACGCCGTATGAGGGCATTCCAACGGCGTGCGGGCGCTTCACTCTCGATTCTATGCGCAATCGATTACAGAAAACTTTCGCCGGTTCCGTGCAGCAATGGCGGTCACTCCTTCGTCGTCGTTGCAATGCGATCGCTGGTTGGAGAGACGGATGAATCACGGGGAGCCTTGTGGGCGGAATTTATCGCGATCCAGATTCGCCGGACAACATTACACGTTAGGCGCGAATCACCAGGGGAATTTTATTCATACAGTAGACGAATAAAATTAAGCGTGCTGCACTTTATCTTCGAACGTATAGTCGAAGGTATAGTCACTCATCGCTTCACTAATTTTATGTAGTATTTCTTTTCTTGCCCTTCTTCTCTGGTACACTAATTATTCCACAACCTTATTATCGTTTTCGAGGGTAGATTAAGGACACCATTCAGCTGCACCTCATTCTCTGTATATTAATTTGTTACACGATCTTGTTAAAATAAGTCGCAGTATTACTTATTCGTGATGGTTATTAGAATGAAAAGTCACTCGAGTAAGTAAAATATTAATTCTTGTTTGAACCAGTAACGAATAACAAGTTTATCTATCGTTCCTTAATTTTCATCTTTTGCCGATCCCCGGTGCAAAGTACGGAGCAGAGTAGACGAATCAAATTAAACGTGCAGCACTTTATCTTCAAACGTATAGTCGAAGGTATAGTCACTCATCGCTTCACTAATTTTATGTAGTATTTCTTTTCTTCCCTTCTTCTCCACTAATTATTTCACACCTTGTTTTCGAGGTTAGATTAAGGCCAACATTCAGCTGCACCTCAATCCTCTGTATATTTATTTTCGCACAATCTTGTTAAAATAAGTCGTAGTATTATTTATTCGTGATGTGTATTAGAATGAAAAGTCACTCGAATAAGTTCACGTAAAATTGTAATTCTTGTTTGAACCAGTAACGAATAACAAGTTTATCTATCGTTCCTTAATTTTCATCTTTTGCGGATCTCCGGTGCAAAGTACGGCTGCTATCGCCCGTTGCACGATCGCTGGCCTGAATCGTCCACGATCCTCTCTCCGGGAATCGGGTGTTCCGGATGTATTTTTACATTCACGGTCGACGCAGCGATCCTATTCTTCCCCGGCGCTCCGAATTCGTCGAAGGACGCGAACGGACAGCTCGTCCGGCACGAATTATTTTACAAGGAAACGGTTAACTCATTTCCGTGCATCGTGCACGAGTCTCGAGGATCACCCTGATGCACCGACCAGTCCACGTGGGGGGGATTCGATTGTCTCGGATACGTTTGACGTGGTTTAACGTTTGACGTTTGCCTCCGACGTGGAGAATTTATCGCGTGTCTCTGGTCGAGGAACCGAAGCGTAGTTCTCGAATGCTCGCAGGAATATCTCGAGGAACCAACAACACAACACGTCTCGTTTCTCAGTGAATTCGTCACAGGAGAAGACAGTCACCGATCACCGCTTTATTTATAAACAAGCGGCCTCAGCGGTAGATCATGTCTGCGACTCACGCTCGATACTGTTTCCCGTCGACTGTGCCGTTCACTGTGGCTCGTGGTCGTGCGCCACGATCCTCGTCCCGTGAAAGATTGCCGGAGGACGAGGACGGAACAGAAGATCGAAACGTTAATCGAAATGCTAATTCAACCGGTGTATAATCGCGACAGTATGAACGACTCTGTATCGGTCGTAACAGGCTGATGAATAAACGAAAACCGAAGCGGCTACGTAGCGACGCGTGTATCGTGCGGCGTTCTGAATCTATTTGTCGTCGAGGTTTTCTCTCTCTTTCCCTCGGAGCGGATCGTTGTCGGCTCTACCAGACGCCGGCTCGTGCCAGTTCGAGCCAGTTTCTCGACTCCCGTGCCGGCTCCTCCTCTCCCTCTACCGAACCATAACCCCTTCTTCGTATCGTCCATTGCCATTACCATCGCCACACAGCTTCGCGAACCGCTTCCAACTCCCACCTTCGATTCATCACGGATTCCCCTTCTCCTACGACCGCGTTTCTCGAGAGGAAAGCACGGCAACGTTGCACTTACATTTGCAGCTTTGTTTGCTCGATGCATCGCGCATTGGAAACCTTTCATCTCGAACGTATTGTTTCCTATTAGGTTAGCGCACCGCGACAATTTCTTCTTTCACGACGAAATTTTTCATCCACTGAATGTGCTTTCTTTTCTTAATGTTTACAGTAAATCTTCCTCTAACGCGGTTTCCATATTGCGCGTAACAAAATGGCGACAACCTTTCTATAACAAGGTACAAATTATTTCCTATCATGGAAACGGTATTTTTTCCTATTAGCGCACCGCTACAATTTCTTCTTTCACGACGAAATTTTTCATCCACTGAATGTGCTTTTCTTTATGTTTACAGGAAGTCTTCCCCTAACGCGGTTTCCATATTGCGCGTAACAAAATGGCGACAACCTTTCTATAACACGGTATAAATTATTTCCTATCATGGAAACGGTATTTTTTCCTATTAGCGCACCGCGACAATTTCTTCTTTCACGAAGAAATTTTTCATCCACTGAATGTGCTTTCTTTTCTTAATGTTTACAGTAAATCTTCCCCTAACGCGGTTTCCATATTGCGCACAACAAAATTGCGACAACCTTTGTATAACGCGGTATAAATTACTCTATTTAGTACTAATTCCCTGTTTATTATAACGCGGTTTCTATATCACACGATACGTGGTTTCTGTATAATATTCTGTATAATCGAATAAATTCTGTTTACACTAATTCTATTGGGTTGTCCGGAAAGTTCATGGCTATTTTTAAGAAAAGTTCAAAGGCATATTTGAATTTTGATGTATATTTATTGAATTATACAGGGTGTCCCAAAAGTCGAGGAGGAGCCGGAAATGGGGGATAGCTGAGAGGATTCTGAACAACAATTACCTTTGCAAAAATGTCGGATGGGGCTTCGTTAAGGAGATATTAAGAGAAAACCCCGACCAATCAGAGCGCGC
>NW_026532876.1:0-3652 GCF_026283585.1 Hylaeus volcanicus | reverse complement strand
TTTATTTAAGTGTCTTGAATCTAAAGTGTTTAAAATTTCCTGAATCCTTTGCTCTTGTGTCCTGAATTTTGATGGGTGTTCCACGTCTGGATAAAAATCTTCATCTGATGTACATATGGTGTCGTAAGGTTAAATTTCTTGTGGTTCTATTTCGATTTCAACGGCTTCGTCGCTAGTATTTGTTGCCATTACGTGACATCTTCCTCTGTTGTTTGTTACTGCTGCTTCCCCGATGTAGAGGTGATTATGAGTTTTAATACGCGGTAGATATCCTTCTGTTATTTTTGAGTTGGCTATTTTTACTGTGATTTGTTGTGATGTTCGTGCTTCGAGACGATGTTTGGTTGGAGAATTTGACCTTCTAGATTCGAGTAAATCCTGATGATTTGAAAAACGTATAGGTTTAATGGGTTTATTTTTTAATACCATCGTTCCATGGTAATAGGAAATTTCGACTTCTTCTTGCATCAGAAATGGACTTCCGATTAATCCATCAGCTTCTATTGCAAGTTCTTTTACTACGTGGAAAAATGCAGGGGTTTCGTGAATATGGAGGATTGTTGTTCCTAAAGTGTGAATAGGAGTTGAAGTTAAACCGGTTATTTCAATTTCTTCCCTGGAAATTATTTTTGCCTTTTCTCCTAGGACGTTCAGAACGACTAAATTGATAGCGGCTCCACCATCAATTAAAAATTCTCCCGTGCCTGATTCCAGTTCTGGGATCTTTGTTCTGATTCGTGGTGCAGGCGTTTGTTTAAGGAAGGTTTTTCCCTGAAACGTACTGTCTTTTGACGAGCTTGTTCGCGTTCGCTCACCGTGTCGTCGGTACGGCGAGCGCGATCGAAGTTTAAAGAACCGTTTGATTCAACGGATGAATCACGCGATTCTCGTTTATATTTTAGACTACGTGGATCTTTTCTACATGATTTCCTATCATGCCCTTTTGTACCGCAGAGCCAACAATATAAATTTTGCCCGCGATTTTTATCGAAATTTTTTAAGATGGAAAAGTGTTTTCCTTCATTGTTGCCAGATGATCGAAAACGGTCGGAAGGTGACACCGACGGACTCCTTCGACGCAAGGTCCAGGCCGCGGCACGTGGCTGCCCTTCTCGTTCGTTTTCAAAACCAGATGTTCTAGGATACCGCTCGCTGTGTCTGTTGTACCTACTTGGTGATGGAGACTGTGGGTACGACACTTGTCGCTCGCGATAATGAACATCTTCCGAGTGGTGATCTTTACGAGACCACCGTGTTGGTGATTCCTTTCGAGGGATCTGTCTTCGATTCCTCAGCTTCTTGTCTATCTGTAGCACGGCGTCGTAAGCTTCTTCAAGAGTTTTTATGCTCCTGTTCTGTGCCGACACTCTCCAGGATATCCGATCCGGTAACCCGTCAATGAAATTTTCCAGAACGTCCTTTTCCATTTCTTTAACGAATTGTTCCGCATTGTCCCGGTATTTTTCCCGGATAGCTCCGCGCGTAGAGTAAACCAGATGGCTAGTCCTATCGACGTATTTTCGTAGGCTTTCCTCTTCATATATACGTAGATTAGCGATCTCCACTTTAAAATACGATAGACTCTTTCCCGGAGCAAATCTCTTCTTTAAATGCTTTATTAACGCGCTGATACTTTCAAATTGATTCTCTAATGTACATCTACGCGCCGGACCGATGAGTTTCGTTAGAATTATTCTGAGATACTCGGCTTCCGAACCCTCAGGGATCAAAGTTAACCCGTCTTCAACACTTTGCGCAAAATTCGCTAAAGGTGAATTCTCTCCATCGAAAGTTGGTATCGTCGATGTAATGTTCTGTATACACGTCCGTTGCGTCAGTAGTGACATGGAGTTTGCGAGAGAAGCTGTCAAGTTCATTATGTCACTTGTGGACACATTTGCTTGAGCCATTTTCAATCGATTATTAATTAACGTAACTAGCAAAAACTAGTATATATAATTTAATATGTGGATTAACTAGCGAAAACTAGTATATTTCCAATGAAATGTAACTAACTGTTTGACTGTAACTAGCGAAATCTAGTATATCAATCAAAAGTTAACTGTCTAATTTAAATAAAAGTTAGCGACACGACCTATCGTCAATACTTTAATAAGTCTGTTTTATCAGAACCTAAACGGATAGTAATCCTGTATTAGTGTATTCCACCGCTGTCACCAGTTCTGTTACGAGCCAGGGTGATAGCGACGCGCGTGTAAGCCCAGCGAGTGGGATAGATTTGAGAATTGAACCAATACGATTAATTATTGTGTATCAATGGTGCCGAAGGCTGAGGATAGATTAGACAATGCAGACGACTCTGACGCGAAGTCAGATAGTTGTAGGAATCGGTATCTCCCAGTGAAGGCCCAGTGTAACCGTAGGGTAAGGTGTTTGATTGTCTTGGTTATTGGAGACAAACGCAGAAGCCTCTGACGCGAAGTCAGGTAGCTGCTAGGAATTGGTATCTCCCAGTAAAGGGTAACCGTAGGGTAAGGTTCGAACTGTGAGGTTGTTGGAAAAAGTGCAGCGACTCTGGCGCGAAGTCAGATAGCTAGCAGGAATCGGTATCTCCCAGTAAAGGGTAATCGCAGGATAGGTTAAGTTTAAGAGTTCGGGTTGAGTACACAATGACCAAATCGTGTCGTTAAACGCGTCGTTAATGAAGCCGCACAACTTGTTAATTTAATAGAATACTAACTCGAGCGGTAAAGTTATTATGTTGTGGGATCGTTACACTGGCTAGGATTGGTGATTTCAAAGTAAAGGCTTGATGATTGATCTTACAGACTTTTAAGTTTACACAAAGAGTATATATTCAAAAATAACTATACTAACTACAAGTGTCCAGTGTCGTGTTGTCGCGGTTAGTGTATGAAGTTAAAATTACCTGAGTGTTGCACGGTGTTGACGCACTAGCGATGCGGGGGTCGAGTGTGATTCTAATTGCCGTAATAGATATAAACCGTTTTCGCGGATCTATAAGGTACTTGATCGAAAGGGAAACTGAAGCCCGATCTCACTAAAGCACATTCTACAACAATCGACGTGATGTGACTCGACGTAACTCTATCGTTCTAATCCCCAGAGTGACGAAAATCGTGGGTATATATACCCCTAAATGTTGGTGGGGATCCGTCGGTGATTTCCATATTTGGAAATCTGACAGTTAGGATTTTCGTGGCTCTGAGGTGAGCAGCTGCGTTCCCTGGAAAAGGCTAGATAAGAAGTCTTCCCACGCAACGCAAGTCGAAGATGATGTTAAGAGTATGCAGCTGCAGGATGCACTTCAGGGAGACCGAGCTCCAAATTCCAGGAGGATAGATAAAATAAAATTGATGACCGCGAGCTTCGGGAACAAACAGCAAGTTTCTGTATACGTAACACTATGATGAATCGCAACAAGATAGGGCACCGCGCCAACAACACAGAGAAAATCGGAGTCAGACGAAACATTTAAACTCCTACGGCGCCCGCTCACGCAACGACAACAGAGCGGGCGCAGACCGCGCGACCTCCTCAAATTCGAGGACGGTAACCTTCAAGAACGAGACCCTGAGGACTCCCTCCGAGAGGCACCCGCCCCGCGAATTTGCGTTAAAGCAAAGGAGTTGGGGGCAGGAGAAGGCGAATTCTTAATTGATACGGGAGC
>NW_026532875.1:0-3495 GCF_026283585.1 Hylaeus volcanicus | reverse complement strand
TAGGGAGACCAGAGAGAGTGCATTGCGGAGTATCTGATTTTCCGATTAACATTTGTGAAGAATGATGTTCCTGTATAAGGCAGTTAATTGGCTTCTGATGTGTTTCTCCACATAGATGAATTTTGAGTTTATATAGGTAAAGATGTCCAGATTGTCAACGGGAATAGGCCTTTTCTTGATGATTTGGCTTCCAGCACGTGTTTCGATGATGAAGAGACGAGGGTGTTCCGTAGCGACTATGGAGTAGCCACATATGTGGTGTTCTGTGGTTCTGGTTAAAGCGAATGTGACTTCACTTGTTGTTAAACTGTAAATTGTCGGGTGTTGACTCAGAGTGGATAGTTCTTCGGCCTTTTCGGCGGGTCCTTCGTATAGAACATCATATGCTCGTAATTCGCAGGTGTCGGTTGGTAGGGGATTCCAAAATGTATAGCCAGCGTCTGAATCGATGCAGCTACCTCGTTAAAGTTCGCACACAGTTCCCGAAGGTAAGATTATCTTTCCCGATGAAAGTTTTACACGAGCTGCCTGGTTTCGTAATTTTATGTCTATGGTGGCTTCAACAAACACATTTGTCCAAGCGCCGTACGGATCTGAATAACTTGTTCCAGAGCAAGTTCCGTCGGGTCCCACGGAGCCGGCTAACATAATAGAGCGATACGTGGTTCGATTAGGCGATACCCCAGTGATGAGCGTATTTCCAATGGTTAGGGTTCCGTCCTCTGCGACAGGCTTCATGACTTGTCTCGTGTAAGTATTCGGCGAGTCCGTTTTGTACGGCTGATGAATGTGAGTGCATGCCACAATAGTTGATGATTCTGCGTATGTTTATCTGGCACTGCTGTACAGTAGTGTGCTCATATCCGGCCAGTTGAAGGAGTTGGATATATGTAGTTGTGGTTTTAATCTCAGCTCCAGGAGGATTGCATTCCTCTAAATCGAGTAGTGATACTGTGGTATGGTTGGCGGGGGGACCTCCGCAATCGAAACCGATTAGGCCCAACGTGACTTGTGATAGTGTTGATGCGAAGATAATGAAAGTGGCGAGATGCATCTGTGAAATACAAATAAAAGCGCTACCTGGCGAGTTTACATTTATCCATGTGTACAATTTTAATTTTGTCTTTAATTTTTAACTTAAGATTACGGGGTGGCAGCATCTCCAGAATTTGATATGGCCCACTATATTGATTGTCGAATTTACTGGTTGGTTCTTTAAGGAGATAGACCCATTCATTGGGTGAAAAACCTTGAACATTTAATTTTGAGTCGTAATAACGTTTTGATCGTTCTTTGGCCTTTATCAAGTTCTGACGAGCTAAATCTTGGAGTTCGCTTAATGTTAGAAATAAATCGTTTAGAAAGTCTACATAACTTAGAGTATCACGTTCGTTCAATTCTGGTTCGTCGCTCGGTATGCGTGTGGTTTTTCCGAAAACTAGTTCGTGAGGCGTGAAGTTAGTTGCTTCGTGAATACTGGTATTATACGATAACATAGCTAAGTCAAGCCACGTGTCCCAATCGCGACCTTTATCTGTTTGGATTTTTAGATATTCGGATAATACATGGTGAGATCGTTATAGTGAACCGTTTGATTGCGGTCTGTATGCTGTTGTTCGCAATTGCTTGATATTGAATTGCTTAGCAACACGTTTCATTACTGATGATATAAAATTGGCTCCCTGGTCGGTCAAGATTGCCTTAGGGGCTCCAAAAACACATATTAATTTCTTTAACATTTGGTCCGCTATAGTTATCGCGCTTGTGTCTTTCAGTGATACAGCCAGTGAATATTTAGTTAAAAGGTCCTGCATTGTTAGTATATATGTATGACCGTTCGCAGTCGTCGGAAGCGGTCCCATGATATCTATTGCTACCTTGTCAAAAGCGTGTGCTGGAGTATCTGTAATTAACATTGGTTGTCGTGTCTTTACGCGAGTTAGATTTTTCAATTGGCAGGTTTTACAAGATCGGATATATTTTTGTATTTCTATTTTCATATTAGGCCAGATGTATCTCTGCTTGATTCTATTGAGTGTTTTCGTTACACCTTTGTGTCCGTTTATGACAGAATTGTGTGTGTTCGCGATGATAGTAGGTCGTTCTGTGACTGGAGGAACCGTCATTTCGTCAGTGCAATATGTAATTGTGATTCTGTAGTCTGCGAATAATTCTCTTAAACATTTATCGAGGAAGTGCCATGAGACGTCCCCAAGTGGGTCTGTCCTACGAATAGAAAAGGAATTTAGATTCAATTCGTCCAGTACAGATTGTATCATGCGTAGACCTGAAAGAAGTTGCGTTCTATTAATTGGGGATGTCGGACGTTCTTGGATAGGAATAGTTATGAGGTAATATTTATTTATAGGTTTAACGTGAGGGACATCTGGTGTAAGGTCTGAATGATTTGGAATTTGTCCTATTTCTCGTAATTCGAGTGCTCCGTTGCAAGCAGGATTTCCTTGATGTGTGGTGAAAATGACAATGTTATCCTTTTGCAGTGTTAGCGGTTCTTTGGTTTTAACTATCTTGAGGAGTTCAAATCTAGGTTCTCTGTCAATTAGCATTTCATCTTCTTCTTCTTCTTCTTCTTCTTCACTTTCTTCATCGCTCTCGATTGAAGTGTAAGTATTTTCGGAGTATGAGTCTCTTGCAAGCTGGCTATCTTGATTTACGTCGTACGGAATTTCCATGGAAATGGGAAGAGGATAAGGCGAGCTAGGTAATGCGGGAGATCGATTCAAGGTTTGGTTTTTAGAAGTGGAAGGCAAATTTTCTTCTTCCATGAGTAATTCTGTTGTCTTTTGTTCCTTCTCTGGCGGTTCGTCAGAGGCGGGAGATCTAGAGCGCTTACGTTTCTTATTTGGAGGATCTATGATATCGTTAAAGTCTTCCGATGACAAAGTGTTTATTGGTAAAATATTTGCTGCGTTAGAAGGATTGCGTGTTAAAGCGTCTGCATTTAAATTCGAGGTGCCTTGTTTATGAGATATAGTAAATTCATACTCGGAAAGTTTCAGTTTCCATTTCCAAATTCTCGAAGTTGGATCTTTTATATTGTTGAGCCAAACTAATGGTTTGTGGTCTGTAATAATTTTAAATTTGCGACCGTACAGGTAGGGTCGGAAATGCGTAACACAGTATACCACAGCGAAACATTCCTTTTCAATTGTACTATATTTTTGTTCATGAGGATTTAGAGTTCGAGAGGTATAAGCTATAGGGAGATCTTTGCCTACTTCTCCTTGGCTTAATATTCCACCAATCGCGTATCCTGAAGCGTCGGTAGTTAGAATGAATGGTTTAGTGAAGTCAGGAAATTGGAGAATTGGTTTTTCGCATAGGGCGTCTCTTAATGTTTCAAACGCTTGTTGTTGATGATGATTCCACACAAAAGGTTTGTCCTTTTTTAATAAGTCCGTAAGTGGTTTAGCAATCTTTGAATAATTTTTTATGAATCGTCTATAGTAACCTGTCAAGCCTAAAAATTGTTTG
>NW_026532874.1:0-1178 GCF_026283585.1 Hylaeus volcanicus | reverse complement strand
TTGGAAATAGTGATTAATAATAATTGTTGTTAACATTCGTTAACGAGCTTGGATGCTCGTGGAAGAGTTTGAGAGAAAATTGGATTTGCGTGCTGGTCGCGGAATTTGCATTATTTGACAGACTTCACTTCTGCCGAAGATCATGTATGTAGGTTGTTGTTAACAATTGTTAACAACAATTAGACGCTTTAGCGTAGGAATGGAAATGAAGAGGTAAGTTTGATTTAACCTTTGAATTGGACATTAGTATTATTTAATAAATTTCTCATTTATTAAATTAATAGTTATGTGATTGTTGTAAACAATTATTAATGATCCCAGGCGCTTAATTATTAATATTGAGGCGAAGCTGTGTCGCGTATGTGCTGATAATTAGGTGTTTTCTTATTAGTTATCAAATTTCCTATTTGTTTAACCCTAGATTTAACGCAATTGTTTATTAACGATTTTAAATACAAATTTAGGCGATTTTGATGTTTGTATGAGGTGTTACATTCGGCCCTTAATCCATGACTGATTTTAATTATTTAAACGTTTAAATAATTAATTGATGTTAAATTATTTATGCGATTTCCGAGTTGACAATTAATAGTGAGAATGCAATATTTTACTCTATGGATTTTAGCGATTTGAGCGTTTCAACAATAATGAAATATTTATTGTTAATTATTTAAATATTGAATTGTAATGTTTGAGTAGTTGCAGCATAGCGTTTCCTCCATTGTACATATAAGCATTAATTTATAATAATCTAGAAGTGAATTATTAGAATGTAGAAATATAGAGGAGTGTCCTTTTGGTATCTCCAACTCCTTAGTTTATTAATAATTATATTATTAACATTTTAAATGGAGGAATAAGTTTCGGGCGAGTAACAGGAGAGCAGGAACGCGAGGAGTGTCGCGTCCATGCTTCCCGCCACTCGAACGAGTACAAAGATCGCTTGGCGCGTGCCGCTTGCTTGGCGCGTGCCGCTTGCTTGGCGCGTGCCGCTTATCGGCAGGTAGGAAAATCTATAAGCGTCGCTCGTGAACTTAGATTTAAATGTAAAATATTCGTACTTCGTTGTACGAGAATAAGGTACGATATTCTATTCGTATATGAAATTCTTATAAGGTATTCGGTAAAACTTAATATTTGATACACGAATATAGGAATAATTAATGTTCAGCTAATAT
>NW_026532873.1:0-1545 GCF_026283585.1 Hylaeus volcanicus | reverse complement strand
CGGATTTATTGAGTTTTTTCGATTTTTGTTTTTTTTACGTCATCTAATTAACAATTTATTTTTCACGATAAGCATGCCCCGTTGTTCAAAAATTGAAAAGTTTTTGCGATGTTCAGTAAAATGAGACATCGATGATGAAAATATATGAAGATATAGCGGATTTATTGACTTTTTTCGAATTTTGTTTTTTTTATAACGATTTATTATAATTTATAAGGTATGCTGGCATTACATTCGTTTTAAGGCCTATCAATTCCAAGACAAACGTATGTAATTCAATGATCCTCTTGTATGGATAATTTCTTGATTCTATCTATTCAATTTGTCAACTTCATACATTTATAGCTGTAATTTTCCCATTGATGTCTGGACAAACGCTGATAATGAAGAAAAAAATATCATAGTGTCATATATTGATACATTGTATTTTATTTACAACTTTAATTTGAAATAAAATATTTATTATTGCTTTTACCTTGAACATATTTCCAGATCTATCTTGCGAGAACGTAAGTGCATCTCTTTATTCAATATTTTTGCCATTTGTCCAAGTATTTTATTGAAAACTGTACGTCTCCCCTATGTTCTGTTATACTAGTTGCGTTGCAAACTTAGAATAACTATTAAAGCATATATAATTACTTAGAGGAATGTTTAATTAGGACAAGTATAACTACTGCATAATTACAACTACAAGTAAGTATTCTTCAACTAAATACATTACTAGATATCGTGAGACTTTTCAATATATAGATTAAACTAAAGTGAAAACTACCATTTGTATTGAAGAAGCCTAACACCATTTGATGCATGTAATAACTACAGAATCACATTAAATGCTAGCTATTAATATAGATCAAAGTGTAAAACTGCTTTTTCTTCTAATTTACTATTTGACTCTGGCTGATCATCAACAACATATCACAGGACTCAAGTAATGGGACATTCAAATATTAAATCCCATTAAAAAAAGTTCCGTGTCATGTTCATCGATCTGGTTTACTATCTTCTTAATCTTCCTCGAAAAATCACAAATTTTCTCCTCGGTTATTATCCAATTTTCACCTTACGTACACGGATACTTACATCCAAATTAATATTTACAATGTATACTACTCAATATTCATATAAAAATTATTATGTAAAATATTCAATAATATCAGCAATGTTTCAAGTACGAAACCTGAAATCACAAGAGCATACAATCATAATTTTCATAAAAACTTTATATATAGATCACTTACTTCTAAATTAAAGATAGCGCTACGTATGTACCATATCATGTTGCATTGCTAAAATTTATTATGCTTCTAATGCGTACATACACATATTACAAGGCAACATTACTGTGTCTTGTGCATTATTTCTAACAATAGCTGGTCGAATTTTCTTCCACTGTCTTAATAATTGGCATCCAGCTATTCCTTACTCTAACCTATATATGTCAAACGATATATCCAAGTGTTTCTTATTTGGACAAAATCAACATTTACCTCAAATTTGTATTACGAAATGCACACTCAAACACTCTTTTTGTATATTTTT
>NW_026532872.1:0-1658 GCF_026283585.1 Hylaeus volcanicus | reverse complement strand
ATCACCTGCCAGCCATGGCGGAACCACCTCTCAGACGTACCAGAACCACCTGCCGGAGAAGCTGGAAACACGTCCTGGACAGACTGGAACCACGTGACGGCCATGCCTGAACCACCTGCCGAGCACGGCGGAACCACCTGCCGGACACGCCAAAATCACCTGCGGGCTACGCCAGAACCACTTGGACGACTCTCCGAAATGACCTGCCGGGCATGTTGGAACCACCTCTCAGACGTGCCAGAAGCACGTGGCGGACAGTCCGGAATCACCTGTTGGGCATACGCAACCACCTCTGACACGTACCAGAACCACGTGCCGTGCACGCCGGAACCACCTACCGGACAGACCGGAATCAACTTTTGGGCATGCCGGAACCACCAGTCAGATGTGCCAGAAACACGTGCCGGAGACGCCGGAAGCACCTGCCGAGCACGTCGCAACCACCTGCTCAACTCGCCTGAACCACCTGCCGGACACGCCAAAATCACCTGCCCGCTACACCAGCACCACTTCGGGGACAAGCCGGAATCACGTGAGGGGCATGCCGGCACAGCCTCTCAGACTGAACCTCGTGCCGGACACCACAGAACCACCTGCCGGACAGACCGGAACCACCTGCCGGACACGCCGGAACCACCGGCTCGACCCGCCGGAACGACCGCTGGACATGCAAAATCACCTGCCGGCTACGCCGGAAACACTTGGCGAACACTCCGGAATCACCTGCCGGGCATGCCGGAACCACCTCTCAGATATGCCAGAACCACGTGCCAATGACCCCGGAAGCACCTGCCGAGCACGCCGGAACCACCTGCTCGACTCGCCAGAACCACCTGCCGGACACGCAAAAATCACCTGCCGGCTACGCCACAACCAGTTGGGGAACACTTCGGAATCACCTGCCGGGCTTGCTGGAACCACCTGCCGGTCATGCCAAAATCACCTGCCAACTACGCCAGTACCACTTGGCGGACACTGTGGAAACACCTGTCGGGCCGGCCGGAACCACATCTCAGACGTGCCAGAACCATGTGCATGAGATGCTGGAACCACACCCCGAACAGACGGAAAACACCTGCCAGACCCGTCTGAACAACCTGCCGAGCACGCCGGAGCCACCTGCTCGACTCGCCGGAACCACCTACCTGACATGCCCAAATCACCAGCCGGGTATGCCAGAACCACTTGGCGGACACTCCGGAATCATCTGCCGGACATGCCGGAACCAGCTCTCAGACACACCAGAACCACGTGCCGGAGACGCCGGAAGCACCTGCCGAGCATGCCGGAGCCACCTGCTCGACTCGCCAGAAACACCTGCCGGACACGCCAAAATCACCTGCCGGGTATGCCAGAACCACCTGGCGGACACTACGGAATCACCTGCCGCGCATGCCGGAACCACCTCTCAGACGTGCCGGAAGCACGTGCCAGACACGCCGGAAACACCTACCGGACAGACCGGAACCACCTGCCAAGAACGCCGGAGCCACCTGTTCGACTCGCTGGAACCACCTGCCGGACAGGCCAATATCAACTGCTGGCTATGCCAGAACCACCTGGGGGACAGTCCGGGATCACCTGCCAGCCATGGCGGAACCACCTCTCAGACGTACCAGAACCACCTGCCGGAGAAGCTGGAAACACGTCCTGGACAG
>NW_026532871.1:0-1583 GCF_026283585.1 Hylaeus volcanicus | reverse complement strand
AATATTATCTTGGCCCATATTTGTTCAGCGCCGAATGATGCTCCTGTGCCGACGAGTTGAGATTTGATTGATTTTTCGATGGCAATCAGAACACCGCCGCCTCGTTTCTTTTTAATCTTTTGCCACAATTCAGTTTCCTCGGAACGATCACAACGGTAAACGTTGAAATTTGGGGGGAATACCTCCGAAGAATTGACCGAATCGTCGAGTTTATCCTCACATATCATGTAAATTTTTGCGTTATTTGTTAGTACATCAGCATTGAATTGAGGCAATCTGCTTTTCAGGCCATTACAATTTTGCGAATGCACTAAGCAATATGGAATTCCTTGATTTCGAGTCTGTTGATGCATGTTCGATATGTTTAAAAGGGCTGGTACATTGGATGTGTGTGTAATGGTTGGATCATTTGTATTGGCATTGTGTTGTGAGTGTACATTTGAGGTGGCATAATGTGATACGGTGTTCCATTCCAAAAAGAATAATTGCTGTTTGGCAAAAACTGCGGATTAATCGGTAATTGCTGCAACGGCTGTTGTTGATGGTGTCTGAAATTATTGACCGGTATCTGCCTCTCTCGGTATTGTGGACGATATTCATGACGACGACGCCCATTCCCATTGACAAGTCTCCTTCGATCGATGTGATTGTTTTGATGTGTCTCATAGATATTTCTGTTGTTATAGTTGTTGTTGTTGCGATGATTCCGATTAGAATTGACTTGTTGCTGCACATTTTGTTGTGGCTTCGGATTTTGTCTCTTCTTTTTCATGGCATCGGTTTCAACTGGTAAGACTGGTTTTTGCATTTTCGATGGATGATTGAATTGTTTTAAAATGCAGTTTGAATTCCATCCGTCCATTGTGATAATTTTTTCACAAATCGTACGAAACAAGGTTGAAATTTTAAATGATGAAAAACTTCTTGCATTTCCTTTGTATCGTTTGTTGGGTAATTTTTCAACAAGAAAAGAATCATTATTGGCATCCAAATTACCTATGATAAGAGCAGCAACATCATCGGTTGTGGTTTCTTTTGGCATTCGTGATACGTGAATGGCATATACACCGTTCACAGGTGATATTTGTGGTGTTTCAATATTCTTTTGTTGGTTTTTGCTCGTTTCGGCCGATTGGTGTGAATTTCTGTTCTCATTCTCTGTTGGTAGTTGCTGTGAGAATTTTAATTTGCAGAACTCACATGTCAATCCAAACGGTGAATCGACGTTGAATGTTGAATAGAATTCGGATAGTTTGTTCGTGTCATTCTGAATATTCCAGCTGATTGTACCATTTTCCTCTGTGATTTTTTCCATCAATCCGAATTTAATCAACATTCCCTTTGTTCGTTGTGCATCTCGATTGCGCAGGCATTCAACATATATTTTTTTGTGGCAAAATATGCAATTCAATGACCATCCGTTATACCTTGATCCCATACAATTCTTGGATTCACAGCAATGAGGTTCATTTGACATTTTGCGGTCAAGTTTTTCAAGCGGCAAAAATAAAATCAGTTTTTCAAAATTATTCCTGGGTGTTTCTGCTGAACTTCAGTTTCTTTGATGAATTATTTATTCAAAC
>NW_026532870.1:0-1205 GCF_026283585.1 Hylaeus volcanicus | reverse complement strand
TGGCCAGGAGTTTCCATGAATAAGGCAGCGACGAGTGTTTCGTAGGCTCTCCCCAATGAAACCGTGTCAGGACACGGCTCTACGCGGTACGATAGGTGATTCGCCGGTTCATTGGATAGGATTCGCGGTAACGCGGGATCTATTCCTAAGTTTTCCTGATAAAAACCTGGAGTATTTAATGTTGCGAAAACACGTCGAAGTTGGGCGCTACGTCCCTTACGATGATTAAATTTGGTCATTACCTAATTAATTTCAATTCCAAACTATTAATTGACACTTTCGATGTATCTTCGATGCGATGCGGGCGACTTAGCTGCCTTGAACGTAATTAAAATGAGATTGGCATCCGTATCTCGTTTGTTATTCCAGAAAAGTCAGCATCTACGGCAGGTGTACGCCTGAAGAATGCTAATTTATTCCTTCATATATACGAGTTACGTGCGCGTTTCTATCCGAAGGATCTACGGCCGATTTGTTCCAGAACTATACGTAAATCCCCAGCAGGTGTAAGCCTGAAGGATCCAGCACGTTCCTTCACAATATTCTTAAGTAGTTCACTAAGTCACATTCACGAAATACAATAACTAAATACGATGATAGAAGATACAATCGAAATTCGTTCCTCGCTTATTATTCCGGAAATACAGTATCCCCGGCAGGTGTAAGCCTGATGAATACTAGTTTATTCCTTTATACAAAAGACGAGTTCCGTGTATGTTTCTACCCGAAGAATCTACTGCCGATTTGTTTCAGAGCTGTACGTAGTCCCCGGCAGGTGTAAGCCTGAAGGATTCAGCACGTTCTTTCACAATGTTCTTAGGTAGTTCACTTAATCACATTCACGAAATAGAAATAACTAACACAATAAAAAAACTAAATTCACTCAGTAAAATAGGGTAGAAACGCGACACTGGTTTAATTAAACTTGAATTTTATTGAACTGTCATTGCTCGACAGCAGAAAAATATTAAAGTACAAAGATTTGCGACAGATGGTACGGGAGCTCTATTCGCAGAGACTCCTGTGCACAACGAAAACTTAGAACTCCTAACTTCGAACTTCGAAAATATATTCGTTAAATGTCGGAGACGATGTGTTCGCTACGAACGCTCGGAGACAACTAACTAATTCATCGTGTGAATTTAGCACGTAAGATTTCGTTCCTTTGTTCTTGATAGCTTCGCGAGGAATGTTTCGTCTCGCGG
>NW_026532869.1:0-3152 GCF_026283585.1 Hylaeus volcanicus | reverse complement strand
CGCTCACGCAACGACAACAGAGCGGGCGCAGACCGCGCGACCTCCTCTAATTCGAGGACGGTAACCTTCAAGAACGAGACCTCGAGGACTCCCTCCGAGAGGCACCCGCCCCGCGAATTCGTGTCAAAGCGAAGGAGTTCGGGGCACGAGAAGGCGAAATCTTAATTGATACGGGAGCCGTATTAAGCATAGTAGAATTAGACGCAGTTCACCCTGATGCACCCGTCGTTAATCGCGACCGGTTCGAAATAGAAGGATTAAAGGAAAAAATTCATACTGAAGGCGCCACTTGTATGAAAAATAACGGTAGCTGGGCGTTATTTTATGTTGTTAAAAATTCAAATTTACCTCCAGGAATATCAGGCCTAATAGGTAGTTCGTATCTCCTACAAGAACAGGCCTCTGTATCGTATTTTCATCGCTCGTTAGTAACGACTAGTCGCCCGATACACCCGATACGATTCTCTAATTCAGCCGCAATGAACGGTGCTCTTCGATCGTGCGAAAGGGGACGAGAAACCTTGCAGGCTTTCCTCGCCGAACATCCAGAATTAGAAAACGAGTCTGAGGAAAATTTGGAAGAAGCACCTCCACCGCGTCCTCTCACACCGCTTTCAGAGGAACAGCTCGCTGAACACGAAGCATATGATTTGGGAGAATATAAAATCAGCTACCCTTCTCCTGACGAACGATTAGATAATATCATGGACAAACTGAAAATAGATCATTTGGACAACGCGGCACACAATCTGGTAATAAAGGCAGTAGAGGAATTTTCCGACAGATTTTTCGTTCCCGGTGATCCATTCGAAAAAACTGAGACAGCAACGCATTCGATCCCTACAACTGATTCCGTCCCTGTATATACACGGCAATACTCATTCACACCGTTTCAAGAAGAAGAAATTAAAAAACAAATTAGCAATCTTGAAAATTTAGGAATAATCGTTCCATCAAGATCTCCTTATAATTCTCCGCTTTGGGTAGTGCCGAAGAAATCTGACTCCGTGGGAAATAAACGCTGGCGTATGGTAGTTGACTTTCGCAAATTAAACGCAAAGACAATAGAAGACAAATTTCCCATTCCACGCATTTCTGATATATTGGATCGATTAGGAAAAGCTCGATATTTTTCGGTATTCGACTTGGCAAACGGATTTCACCAGATTCCAATGGCACCAGAAGATCAAGGAAAAACGGCATTTTCCACACCAGAAGGACACTATGAATATGTTCGCATGCCGTTCGGATTGAAAAACGCCCCAGCAACATTCCAAAGGTTAATGAATCAGGCATTACGAGGGTTAATTGGAAAGGAATTGTACGTTTACTTGGACGACGTAGTAGTATACTCTGAAACCCTAGAAGAGCACGGACGCCGTCTCAGAAGGTTCTTTGACCGACTCCGCGAACACCATCTCACCTTGCAAACTGATAAGACCGAGTTTCTCAAGGAGAGAGTCGCATATCTAGGTCATATGATATCAGCCGATGGAGTACGACCAAATCCCGAGAAAATCAGAGCAGTATCGGAATTTCCAATTCCAAAAAATAGAAAGGGCCTTAAACAATTTTTAGGACTGGTAAATTACTATAGACGCTTCATTCCTGATATTGCAAAACGCGCAAAACCACTTACGAATTTAACCAGCATTAAGACCTCTTTCACTTGGACAGAAAGCCATCAGGCAAGCTTCGAAGACCTAAGACAAGCCCTATGCAAAGAACCAGTTTTGAAATACCCAAATTACGATGAACCATTTATAATAACGACAGACGCTTCCGATATAGCGGTCGGTGCAATTCTAAGCTAAGGAAAAATCGGACAAGACCCGCCAATCGCATACGCATCACAAGTAATCACGCGGGCCGAACAAAATTACTCTACCACGGAGAAAGAATGTCTAGCTATTATTTATGCAGTACAACATTTTAGGACGTACATTTATGGACGGAAATTTTTCCTCGTTATCGATCACCGCCCATTACAATGGATATTTTCGATTAAAGACGCAACATCGCGGCTCGCACGCTGGAGAATATTACTCGCTGACTACGATTATGAAATAGTTTACAAACCAGGCCGAGTAAACGCAAACGCAGACGCTTTATCGCGAAACCCCGTACCACACTCTTTTCCAATTTCTCCAAATAAGGACGATACCGCCGAAAATGTCACGGATCCCGAGACAAATCAAGAAGGAATCGGACAACGGGTTAAAATGCGGCGGGAAGACCAACCGAGACCTAATTATGTAGAACCACTAACTGTTATTGTAGAAGAAACATTCAATGATAACGATCCTCCTTCGGTGATAACACAAACGGAAAACGACCCAGAAATTGCCGAACCACAAGCAAATTCAACGTTAATGGGTATAAACGCAACGCGCCTAGAGGAATTCGGAAACAAGAGCGACGAAGACGAAAGAACTCAAACCTGCGATCCGATTTGGCTTAGTCCGGACTTCTCTAAGGAAGAGATAGATTTCTTGAACAGTATCGATTAGAAAATGGAGCCGGAAAATCTAGAAAGCCAGGACGAAAGCATGAGGTCAGGCAGGGATGATGCACAGAAACTAGTTACAGCACCGAAACCCGTATCTTGGTTGCTGCCTCCACCTGAGGAAGCATTGAAAGTCCCCCAATCAACGATGATCATGCCAAATACTAGCGCACTCATGGATGGAAAGAATTCCAAGTCTGATACAATGGAAACACATCAGGAATCGTCTTCAGCAGAGTTAACGTCCGAATTCGACAAATTTATGGATAAAATAGCTACATCAGAAACTTTTGGCTATTCAAGCCATGGCCACCCTCCGAAACAAGGACCAAGATCACGACCACAAGCAAAATGCGAAGTAACCATTTCGGAATCAACCCTTACATCTATTTCAGATAATTATGTCCATTTTATACCAGCCGATTGTATATTAACCAGTCAAATAAGTAAAACTTTCAAAGCACTCGGATTACTTCAGGAAGCGAGCCTATTAACGAAAGATCTAATAGAAGGACAAGTAATAATTGTTCCTCACGAACAAGGGAAAATCCTTAACGTCATCGGAACAAAAAGCTTCTTCCACGAGATAAACGAATCAAAATTAGAACGCTTGCTAACCGTTCTCCGAACTACGATAGAGAAAGAG
>NW_026532868.1:0-3487 GCF_026283585.1 Hylaeus volcanicus | reverse complement strand
GGAGCCGCGCAGGGCTCGTATTTATCGCTGGTTTGACGCATGCGCGTTATGCTCGGCACTCGCAGGTGCTTATCTTTCGGTCAGCGCTTTCTTGAGTCTCACGCCTCGGAGAGGCGTCCCTTATCTTTGCTGACTCCGCATCCGGTGCGCGCTGGACCGCGGAGACTTGATCGTGCCTTATCTATTGCTGACTCGGCGTCTGCCGATGTCGAAGGCGAGCGGACGTTTAATATTGTATTACCTCTTGCGTTAGATTATTTGCTTAATCTCTGGCTGGGATTTAATTTCTTACTGTTAGAGATTATTACTCGTGGGAGAATATTATTTCCTGTGTGCTTAATATAAATGGTTCGCAATGTAGGTTGATTATTGCATTAATATGCGTGTAAGATGTCGGCCGTAAATATATGTTAACAATGGTATATGGTTATGTATCGACTGTGAGTAAATGATAGTGTGGTAATGTCGCTTGGTTATTTATCGACGGTGAATTTATTTATCGACGGTGAATAATAATAATAATAATAATAGTCTGTGGTTATTTACTGACAGTAGGCAATTGATATTAATAGCGAGCGATTGATTGATAGTAGGTAAATATTGTAAGATAATGTCGCGAAAAAATATTTGTGTATATACATGTACGTATATATAAATATATGTGTGTACGTTACTAGGATGTAACAGTAGCACCTGTGATGTGTGAGGCGATGCCGGCGGGATCTCGGGATCCTGGCAGGGCCTCCCATGCCGGTAAGGCTCACACTGAGTAGGGGTGAAAACTGCTTCACAGGGCGAGGAGAGGTCGTTCCCGCGCGGTGGCCCACTGTGCGCTGGCTTTGCTGCTGCTGGCCTCAGGGGGGGGGGGAGCTGATGTGTTCTCGCACTGTCGAGGTGGTAGTGCCGCGCGGGACCAGGAGCCGGCCCCTTCGGGACTTCGACCAAGTAGTGCGCGGTGAGGTGCGGGTGTCGGAGCCCGCACCTGCTACGGGCGGGTGCCCCCCTGTGCGGTATTCCCGGGGGGGTTAAATGCGAAGGACGGTCCCGGGGAACTGGGGTAGGGGGCATGTCTTTCGTTAGGCATGTCCCCCGAGGGTACATCCGTTCCCGTCCGGCAGCCAACCCCGCCGCGCACGATGCGCCGGTAAAACAAAAACTATGGACAACTTAATTAAAAACGCAGGAAGCACTGGTGCCGGGTCGGCCGGCAATTGCAGGGGTGACGGCAATGTCACACGGTCATGCACCGTTGTGTTGGAGGGATTACCATGCCCGGAAGTGGTCGAGGAGGGAGGTGTGACGTCGAGGCCCAGTTCAAGGGCTTCGTCGACACGCGGGCTAGGGGCTGCAGACCCATCTGCAGCAAGCTCGAGAGGTCGCCGGACAGGAGTGGGGCTTGCTGCTCTCGATCCGGGAGCGGGGTCACGGCTGGGGGTGAACGAGGACGATGGCGTCTCTATGACGTCAATGTCCTCGGCCTCGTGCGCTCGGGCCAAACCACGCGCTGGTGCTGACCGGCCGGTGTCGCCGCCTGTAACCCGGGAGGCCGCCAAAAAAGCCCGGGTCAGGGATGCCTTCTCCCCTGCAGGCGTCGGCGCACCGACTGCAGCCCTGTGGGACAGGATGCTGTCGGATGGCCAGACGCTCAGGGAGGAGAACGCCAGCCGCCGGCGGGAGGTCGAGGGCCTCCGAGAGACCCTCGACGCAATGCGTGGGTAGATGATGGTCCTCAAGAGGAGGCTTGATGCTCCCCTAGCAGGGCCGTCGTCTCCACCTGCCCGGGGAGGTCGGTTCGACACCCACTCGCCGCCTCCGGCGCCAACCACGGCGAGGGACGATGGGGATCTCCTGGCCAGGATTGGGGCTCTGATTGATGCGAAATTTGCGTCAATCAGAAACGAGTTCCTCCTGGGCTTTCGGGATCCCCAGGCACGCCCCGCAAAGCCACTGCAGGGTGGATATGCCGGAGCGGTGGCGGGGCAGACGACCCCTGCGGCTGCGGTTCGTGCGGTGGCTTCCTCTATGCCGGCGGTTGGCGGGGAATCCTTCCCCGTCATTATTAAGACGGCGGGTGGAAAGAAGAAGAAGAAGAAGGGGAGGAAGAGGGGGGCCCAGGCCGCCCTACCATCCACCGTTCCGCAGCGGTTGTTGCCTTCTCCCCCCACTAATCCTGCGACGGCACCGGGCTATCCCGATTGGGCTGCCTGGTCGCAGGTGGTGGGGCGGCGGGCGAGGAGGGCGGCACGCCCTTCCTTGGTCCCGCCCGTCGCCTCGGCCCCTGTCCAAAAGGGCGCGGATAATGGGAGCGCGAGGGCGCAGAGGGCACCTCCACGCGTGGTGGCCCCTCCCCGTTCGGCGGCAGTGACAATCACCGTCCCGGAGGGGAGCAGGGTCACCTACGAGTATGTCATTAGGAGGGCTCGCCAGGACGTAGAGCTGTGAGCCCTCGGGATTGCGGCCTTTCCTGGAAGATGGCCGTCACGGGGGGCCTGATTATTCAGGTCCCGGGCGCCGATGGGGGCCCGAAGGCAGACGCCCTGGCGGCCAAAATGACCGCCGCCTTGGGGGGCCTGGAGGTTAGGGTGGCTAGGCCCGTCCAAAAGGCGGAATTCCGCTTGACGGGGCTGGACATATCCGTGACCCCCCAGGAGGTAGTTGCGGCGGTTGCGATAGCCGGGGTTTGCACCGCCGAGTCCGTGAGGGGGGGGGGAGCTAAAGGCCCCGCCCAATGGACTCGGCACCATTTGGGTGCAGTGCCCAGCCGTGGCGGCCTTGGCCATCGAAAAGGCCAAGCGAATTAGGGTAGGGTGGTCCCTCGCGCAGGTGGTGGTGCTGGAAGCCCGGCCGCTGCACTGCTTCCGCTGTCTTACCGTAGGGCATGTGCGGCAGCGGTGCACTGCGGCGATTGACTGGAGCGGGCACAGCTACCGGTGTGGGAGCTCCACCCACAGGGACGCCGAATGACGTGAGGCCCCGCACTGCGCGGTGCGCGCCGAGTTATGTCGGCCTGCGGGATATAAGGCGGGGAGCAAGGCATGCTCCCCGCCCCCAAAGAAGAAGAAGGGCCGAAGGGGGGTGACAGGTGTGGCGCCACCTTCTGCGGCAGCTCAGGGAGGTGGAGGGGATGTTACACTCCCGTCTACCTCCTCTGTGCCAGCTGCGATGGAGGTGGAGGCCGTGGCGTCAGGGGAGGTGATTTCCCTCCTCCTACCCATGCAGCCGTCTGAGGGAGGTCCTGTGACGGCCTAGAAATGGCGCACGGGGCTACCCTTGGGGTATTGCAGGCCAACCTGAACCACTGCCGCAGGGCACAGGACCTTATGGTCCACTGCCTGGCGCAGTGGCGGGTTGGTCTAGCGGTGGCCACGGAGCCGTACCAAGTCCCCGACCATCCACACTGGTTCGGGGACGAGGACGGCCTCGTGGCGATGTGGTACCGTCGCCATTCGGCGACTGTTCCCCCCTGCACCGTGGTCGAACGGAGCAG
>NW_026532867.1:0-4436 GCF_026283585.1 Hylaeus volcanicus | reverse complement strand
CATGTATATACAGGGTGTCCCAAAAATGTTGTAACACCTTGAAAGGGGTGGTTCGAGAGGTGATTTGAAACAACTTTTTCCTTAGCGAAAATGTTATCCGAGGCTTCGTTGAGAAGATATTAAGCGATAACTCCGACCAATCAGAGCGCGAGTATGCCAGTAGACCGCCCCACGGTAGGCGTAGGCTACGCGATAGGCAGCCGCGCTCATACGCTACCGCGAGCGCTTCATCGGCATACTCGTGCTCTGATTGGTCAGTGTTTTCCGTTAATGTCATCTCAACGAAGCCTCGGGCAACATTTTCGCTAAGGAAAAAGTTGTTTCAAATCACCTCCTGAACCAACCCTTTCAAGGTGTTACAACATTTTTGGGACACCCTGTATATTGACTTACAGCGTAACTGTAGAGCCTCCTTAACGAACGGGCCTTTCGTATAATCCGCTCGCGATCCAGTCTGAATCGCCACGAAATATCGCACAGATTGTGAAGTTTCATTTCATGGTCAGGATTTCCGTAAAGCAGCGCGTTCTCTCATCCGCGAGCAGCCGCAACGTTCGATCAATTGTCGCGTCAATTTCGATCAGGGACTGGAAGATGGAAATTCGTTTCGACCGCAGCCGCAGGAAAACAATTTTCTGCCGCTGTCATATATCCCTGAAAACACACGGTTCAGGCGAAAATCACGTAGTATTCTCGCGGAGGCGAAATACACCTTGAGCAGGGCGCCGTTGCGAGTACGTATTCGGTTCGGTTCGCTTAGAGCCGGTTCTAACCTGAAAATATCGAGACACGAACGTCAAAGATTCCGATAGGAGATTCATCTGTATAAAACCACTCCGTGGTGAATCTCGTCTTATACGAGACACATTGATCAGAGCACAAAAATACGAAGACGCGGTTGAATTTGTTTAATAATGGAAATAATTGGACGTCTGAATAATTAGCGGGATTTAATTGATTTCGAATTTCGCGAAAATAGCGGAGATATTTGAACACTAGGCTGATTTCAATATTTGATTAATGTAATTGGGTTGCTCGACTATTCGAGAATTCGGCGATTAATGTATTTGAAAAAATATCGTCAAGTCCTGCTCGAGTGCCGTTTGAATATTCAGTGGTCCGCTATCGATGATATCTTACCGCGGGCCGTGAATGAAATTTCACTTTTCGGGCGAGTAATCAAAAGATAGTCTATAATACGATCGTTATTTTCATCCACCGACGTACACTTGGGGTAATGATACGACATATTGTATAATACGTTTGTTAGATTCTTTAACCGCGCGTTATTTCTGGCCAGCGAAATATTAATAAAGTGTAAAGATGCCACTTTAATGCCACTATAATGCCATTCGGTATACGATTCGTAGCCAGGCGTTTATGAATGACTCGATGCATTACGGTAAATGATGCTCGACTTTACAGTAATTCATTTGTTAGATTCATTCTTGTTCGTAATATACGCGTAATATTCATATATCCCTATTTTGATAAAATTTTTCCAATTATATATAATGACTTTCAAGGAATGATATTCCGAGACGTTTGGAAAAGAATGGTAGCGTGATTAAATGTCGTCGCTTAATCGAAACATTCGACACGAATAAAGTCCGTAATCTGTCCGTTGGCGCGCATACTTTCAAATCGCGCGTACTTTTCCATTGCTACGAATTTTTCTGTTCGGCGTCGAAACGTTCATTTGAATGAGTTTGGATAAACGACGTCTGTCTCGAGCCCCGACAGTTCGAATTTCGGTCAACCATTTACCGACGTGACGAATTAATGCATATAACGTTTGCACGGATCCGAACTAATTGACAGTTTCTATTATTGTTCCGAAATCGAGAGCAACGTCGTTGAATGCACGGTCGAAGCTGGAATGGCAGCGCGAGCGTTCCGGCTGAAAGCGGCGCGCATGCGTCGCTTGGCGAACGTCACGCAATTGGTGGGGCGCCGTCTGACGTCGATCTCCGCGTGAGCCAATCAGCGGTCGTGGCTGGTCGACGTTAGCTCGGCGTGCCGAGGCGAACTTCAGAGGCGAGGTGGACCGACTGGTATGTGCAACACGGCCAGGGCCCCCCCTCCCTTCTCTCTTTCACTCGCTCGCTCTCTCGTTCCCGTGCTCTCCACGCGACTTCCTCAAATCTTTATTTCAGGCTCGACCGCGAACTGGTCGAGGCGCGCGGCCCGCTTTTTTACCGTCCGACACGACGCTTCTAAATTTGAATCTTGTACGGAGCAGTGCGAATCGACGGCTCCGCCGCACGTGAAAAATATTTTAAGAAATACGTGCGTTTCTAGTCATCGTTTCTAGTCAGCCAGGACATTCTAACCTAGCTAACCTGATTTCTGGTAAGCCGTGGGTCCCGAGGAATCGCCTTCTGCCCAGCGATATTCGCGTGCACGTTATAAACACTGGTCGACACAGGGATCGAAGAAAGAAGAGAATAATAGCAGCGAAGACAAGAGGAAGACAGAGAAGGATCGGAGATAAAAAGTTGTTGGTCGTTGCGAATCGAATATACGCGATTGGCTCTTTCGTCGGATGTGTTTGACGAACCGATGAAATCCCGGCGTGCGAAGTGACGCGTGTTGATTCGATCGCCAGAAACGAGTGCAAGTTGATCCGTGCCAAAAAGCTCATGTGTTATTTCGACGTAATCGCTTCGAGGAGAAGTTTTGTTTTGATCTTATAAATCGTACCTTTCGCGAGGAGGGTGTTAGTGGGGAGATATCGATCGCGGGACCATTGACGTCCGTTCTGGAGAACCGAGCTTTTCTCCTCGCTCCTTTGACTAGACTAACCTCTCGATAATTGTATTTTCTCACTCGTAGCTGCATATATGTCTACACACGTATGTCGCGTACATAACCTGAACGTGTGTGTCCGTGCGCGTATACTTTGACGCGCGTACGTCGTTTTCCGTGTACGTGCACCAACGAAAATTAGATGTTTGTTTGGCGAACGAGCAAATTGAAAAACGTGCCTGTTGCGAAGTAAACTGGCGACCGATGGAAGCTGTTCCTCGATTCTCTGGTTCAACGTTTCCCGAAACGAACCGGATCGACAAATAAACACGAAAGACTCAGCGAGACGGAGAATCCGATAGACCGAGAGTATTTGTGAATTATCAACGTCTAACCGACCGAGTGCCTGATTACGATCGTTCGATTAAATTGTGCTAGCAACATCTGTGAGAAGTGCGCGATCTCGCCATCTTTGTTTTGATATCGATTCGGTTCGCGCACCAAGATCGATCGATTGGAGAACGGACTTCGAGATGTTCGACTGATCGAACTACCATCGAGTCGGTAAGTTATCGTATAAGATCCTTCCTAATTAATTATGCGTCGCAACTCTCTCGAATTAATTATCGCCAACAAAAACATACTGGATCAAAGAAATTATCGACACGATTAGTTTTATTTAAATATCTTTACTCGGAGAAAACGTAGATTCTGGCGTCCCACGCTGCGGACAAATACCAAAATTTTGGACAAAAATCAACATTTTTGAAATATATGGCAATAATGTAAATATATTGCTATTTATTCACAAAAAAAGTATTAAAATTAACCATAAACATTAATAGATTCACGACGAAATTAACAAATTTGACAAAAAATTAACAAACCCCGATTTTCATGAAACATTTCTTACATTGATTGCTATTTATTCACAAAAAAGAATTAAAATTAACCGTAAACATTAATAGATTCACGACGAAATTAACAAATTTGACAAAAAATTAACAAACCCCGATTTTGATGAAACATTTATTACATTGATTGCTATTTATTCACAAAAAAGAATTAAAATTAACCATAAACATTAATAGATTCACGACAAAATTAACAAACCCCTATTTTGATGAAACATTTATTACATTGATTGCTATTTATTCACAAAAAAAAATTAAAATTAAAATTAACCATAAACATTAATAGATTCACAACGAAATTAACAAAATTGACAGAAAATTAACAAACCCCGATTTTGATGAAACTTTGTATACTTGTTTGTGGGGCCTTCTTATGAATTACACCATCCTCAGTACGTGCGAATTTTGCGTTCTGAGGAAGAAATTAAGCCTTTTGTCCGAGCCGTCCCTTTTACTTTTCCTCGGAAACGATTAGAGATTTCAAAAAAATGTTCAAATAAACATTACACTATTTTTAGAGGCCTATAAACCAATACAAACAAATTTGAAAAAAACAAACAATTTTTTTTTAAATTGTCCCTCCTCTCGAAATTTTTGAAAATTTTGATTTATTTCTGGATTAGTAAAAGCGTTTTTTTATTCTGAATCCAACGGTATGTACGAGTTTATGATTATCATACAGGAAAATGATGTAATATTGTAAAATTGTCGCTTTAGTAGCCTATATTTCGAATTCTTCAGGAATTTCTTTCTCATAAATAATACAAGTTGCAC
>NW_026532866.1:0-5127 GCF_026283585.1 Hylaeus volcanicus | reverse complement strand
AACCCTACATCGCCGGGTGTGCTTAATGCATTTCCCCCTCGTTAAAAGGATTCATTCCGGTTGATCAAGCCTTCTCGGCGTAATCGGCGAATATACATAATCAAAATTACGACTTTTGCCAAAAAAAAAAACGGGTAAAAAATGGCAAATCGCAAAAAGTCGGGATAATGGGGCCACCGGGGGGGGGGGGGGGCGCCCATGCTCTACAAGATGCAACAGGATTCATTCCGGTTGGTCAAGGCTTCTCGGCGTAATTGGTGAACAGACATTTACAACAACAAAAAATATACATGTCGAATTGAGTAACCTCCTCCTTTTCGAAGTCGGTTAAAAATATATATGTTGTACTTTATGAGGACGATCTTGTGATTGCTACTGGTAATAAGGATATAATGAATAATTTTAAAAGTTATTTAATGAGTAGGTTTAGTATGACCGATTTGAAAGAAATTAGTCTTTTCTTAGGAATAAAGGTTGTAAGAAATAATGAAAAAATAACCTTAGATTAGTACACACATAAAAACAGTCTTAGAAAAATTTAATATGCATGAAAGTAAAGCTTTTAGAACACCTCTTTCAAGTAAACTGGATTATGTAGCTTTGAATTCAGATGAAAGGTATAAAGCACCATGTAGAAATTTAATTGGTTGTTTAATGTACATAATGATATGTACAAGACCTGACTTAAGTGTTGCGGTAAACATTTTAAGCAGGTATACTAATAAAAACAATAAAGAACTTTGCCAAAACTTAAAAAGGGTGTTAAGATATCTCAAAGGCTCAATTCACATTAAATTGAGTTATATAAGAGGAAATTACAATAATATAATAACTGGTTATGTTGATGCTGATTGGGGCGGCCATGACGAAACCGATAGGAAAAGTACATCGGGATACTTGTTTCAATTATTTGAATCATGCATGATATGTTGGTCGACAAAAAGACAATCTTCAGTAGCTGCTTCATCAACTGAAGTACATGGGACTTTTTGAAGCTCTACGAGAAGGAATTTGTCTAAGATCTTTAGCGATCGGCATCAATATAAACGTTTCAAAGCCGATAATAATATATGAAGATAATAACGGCTGTATTAGTATTGCAAATAATCCAGGCAATCACAGAAGATCGAATGAAATATCGACATTAAATATCATTTCTCTAGGGAACAGATAGAGAAGAAGGTTATTAAACTTGAATTTGTTTGCACAGAACGCCAGATATCAGACATCTTTACGAAGCCATTGCCGGCAGTTAAATTTCTGGAGTTCAAAACCAGGATGGGACTAAAATGATATAGCAAAATTATATATTATTTTTTTTTATACAGTTTAAGTGTTTGAGATGACCTGATTAGGTTTTCCTGGGTTTCCTTAATCCTCGTAACAAATGTTGGGTCATGTGTAGTTACCAGGGAAGGCAAGGAAGGACGTTTTTTTTTTTAAATTAAATACTTGAAATAGAATTTGTTAGATATTCCCGATTCATTTTTGAGGAGGCATATATACACATTCACTTTCTTTACCCGCTCTCCTTTTCTTTTCCTCTCTTCAATTAAAAAAATAAAAAGTTTGTGTATATGTCGCAAGGAAATGATAAAAATAGAGATTTGATCAAATTCCTAAGGTAGATGATCAATTCACGGGAGATGTTAAAATAACAACTCCGTAAGGTCATTTCCCTAAAGAAAGTAAGTGATTTGATCTAATCCCTTAACTGTTTTAGCGAAAAGATGAAATAGTATGACTTGATCAAATCCCTGTTTTAGTGTAAAGATGAAATAATATTGTTTAAATATTGAAAGTATTTATTTAGTAAATCATGCGTTATTAAAAGTAGAATAGGTAATACAACAATACTCACAGAAACATAAATTATATAAATTTATTCGATACTAATTAGCAAAAGAAATAGGTACCTAAGCTGATATTTTAAAAAACAAAAAGAATACTTTTAGGGGATGTAATTAATAAATAATTTATGTTTCTACGACTATTGTTGTATTACTTACTCTACACTTAATAACGCATTATTTACTAAATTAATACTTTTAATATCTAAACTTCCATCTTTTCACTAAAACAGTCAAGGGATTTGATCAAATAGTATTATTTCATCTTTTCACTAAAACAGTTAAGGGATTTGATCAAATCACTTACTTTCTTTAGGGAAATGACCTCACAGAGTTGTTCTTTTAACATCTCTCCTGTTTTTATCATTTCCCTGCGACATATATAAATTACAAAACTAAACAATTCATTTTTTCATATTATTTTATATGGATTATTTTAGATTATAGATATTAAAAATGTTATAGATATATTATCAGTAACATTAAAATTTCTTGGAACAAGACTTTCAGTCATGTTTCGCGCGTACTTTTGAGGATTTAAAGAACTAAATCTGATCTCTTTTTTTCTATATTATTGTAATACAATAAATTATGTGTTACAAATAGTGGATCTCCGGTCATTTTCTCGTTATTTAAATTTTTTGCAACATAACTTTCTGCTATGCATTGTGTGTACTTTTGAAACCTCTGTTACGTACAGAGACCACTCTGTTTCGTTATTTCCATCAAACATCTCCTCCGTGACATTTGCCCTTTCGAGCGGATGTGGCCGCGGCCCTTCGATAAAGTTTTTACTAAGAAACTAGGGCGCGTCGCGGGATTGATTTCCACGAAAAATAGGAGCTACGTGCCGCTACGCATCTCCGCGTACGGCAGCATAGATTTCATAAGAATCAACTCCCACTACCGCTTTTCTAACAAATCTAGAGTATATAAATCGATGCGTTTTGCATCTCGGGGGCTCATTTCTTGAGGACACTTGAAGTTACGTCGTGCTATATCTGAAACCCACGAGGCAAGATCGGGAAGAATCCCCTTCGAGTAAAGTAAAGTAAAGTAAAGTTCGGGTTATAGTAATCAAGAAGAAATAAGATGCAGACCGTGTTACCTCGTCGTTAGATCGGGAAGGATCCCCTGCGAACATAGTCTTGAAACGTTTTGGTAAATACTCGTTCTATTGTAAACGTGACCCCCGCATTTCAACTCGGTGCGTAACCTTGAGAGTATATATATCGCGGAAACTAATTGCTACTATATATACAGAAAACATTTGTATAGTCCCAATGAAACCTTTGAATACATACATAGTTTAGTAGAGTAATCCTAATTATTTTCTTCAGTACCTATCCTATTGAATTATTAAATTAAGGAGACCCACAGCAATACACCTTTACCGCTCGAGGTGTATTGCATAGTAGAAGTTACGAGGCCCCAACTAACAAATCCTAGTGGCAACCCTACGTTAGCCATACGTGGGCGCGTCCACGACATCCAACCTCCTACTGGCAACCCTTCGTTAACCATACGCTGGCGCGTCCAATCAGAGCGCGCGTATACCGTTGGAGCGGCCGCGGTAGCGTATGAGCGCGGTCGCTTAGCGCGTAGTCTACGCTCAACCGGCCCTCGCGGAAACCGTATTGGCAGTCAGCCAACTGCATACTCCCGTCGGACAGGCCCCCCGACAGGCGGGCAGCGAGCACACGCTCGAAGAGCTTGCCCGCCTCGTCGAGGAGGCAGATCGGCCGATACGCGGAGGGCGAATCCGCAGGCTTTCCCTTTTTCGGGATAAGGACCATCCGGGCCTGCTTCCAGGCCAGCGGAACCCGCCCCGACTCTAGGCAGCCGTCGAACAGCCGCCTGAGCCGGGGACCCAGGACGCACAGCGCCAAAGCGAGCGCCCGCCCAGGGATGCCGTCGGGCCCTGGTGCCGTATTCCTGGCCACCATTCGCCCGACGGCCATCCCGAGCTCCTCCTCGGTGATCCCCAGGCCGGCGGACCAGTTACTGGCCTCCGCCGGCAGGAGCGGCCGCGGACCCTCCTCCGGATCTACCGGAAAGAGGGTATCCACGACACGCTCCAGAACGGGGGGGTCGAGGGACTCCGTGACAGGGGGGGGGGGGCGGCCGGGCGCATGCGGCCCAGTACAATGCGGTAGGGCCGCCCCCATGGATCCTTGTCCAGAGTCCCGAGGAGCTCTCCCCAGGCGATCGCCTTGGCCCTCCTGATGGCGCGCTGGAGGTCCACCGTGGCCTCTCGGTAGACCTCATACAGCGCCGCCTCCCTCGCCGGGTCGCGGTTCCGTCTCCGGCGGGCCCTCGTGTCTTAATCTTAACCTAACGCAACTTAAACCTATCGCCGCCGTTCAAGAGAGAAAGCAGAGAGAAACGCGCGCAAAGCGCCTCCGCTTCCGGGGCATTCCCCCCCTCCTCGTCCATTCATCTGCACACACACGCTTCCTCAATCTCTCCCACCATTCATCCTCAACCTCTCCAGCTCTTTCATCCAACCCTCCCCCCTCCCTGATTCCCCCAGAATTTCCCTTACCCTTTCGCCTTTTCTCTTCCCCTCTTCCGCCCCCTACGCCTGCACCACTCCAGTACATGTTCCCATGTCTCCTCCTCCCCTCCGCATACCCTGCATATTCTTTCGTCCTCTTCCAACCAGTACCTCGCTTCCCTCATCTCTCCTCCCATTCTAAACCTCACTACCCTCCTCCATCTCTCCTCCCCCCACCCCTCTCTCAGGTATTCCGGTATCCCCCCCCACCCTCACCTCTCTGTACCATCTATTGTTCCTCGATTCCCTCGTCCTTTCCATTTTCTCCCTGCTTTGAATCTCCCTGTACACCCTTTCCAATCCTTCGTACCCTATCCCTCCCTCCTCCCTGATTCTTTCCACATCCTCCCCTGTCCACCCCCTGTCCTCGAAAAACTTCTCCCTCTCTTCTTCCTACCTTCCCTTTTCTCTTCCTCATCTCCTCCCATCATAATCTCGCCCACTTATTGCCCCCTCCCTTCCTCAGCTTCTCCTCGAAATTCCACGCCCTCTTCCCTGCCCTCATCCTCAACTTATCCCTATTTACTTTCTCCCTTATTAGGTATCCCGGCGTCCTCCACTCCACCCCCATTATCCACCTTATATACCTTTCTTCTAGCGCCTCCAGACTCCTCCTCTCTTTCCATCCCCACACCTCAGCCCCATAACTCGCCACCGTCCACACCAATCTGTCGAACAGCCACAATCTTCTCTCCCACTTCCCTTTAAACACCCTCTGTC
>NW_026532865.1:0-7277 GCF_026283585.1 Hylaeus volcanicus | reverse complement strand
GATCCGCTTAATATATGATTTTTTAAAAATTCGTATAAAATTTGTAGCGTCCTCATTTTTCAGCGTCCTAAACTGGGCTCCCTTAAATTCAATTCCATTTATTCGAATTCGCTAAATAACTATTGCAATCTTTTCTATTAAATTGCATTCATCGTAGGTCAAATAACTCGAGGCAGGCTATATATTTTCGTTTTACAAATAGAAAAAGTTTGAATCGAATTATACGAAAATAGGAAACAAATGTTAACCACATACAGAATGCTTGCCCTTATGCGAACTGAAATATTAATATTATTACACGAATTTATGAAATGTATTCATAATTTTCTCCTGCGGTTTCTACGTTAGCAATGTGGATAGGTAAAATCGTAGTTTAGTGATAAAGTAACTTACAATTAGCGTAGATACTACGCTAATTTTAGATATTACCCGCCGACTCGTGAAATTAATTGTTATATTATATATGAATTTCATTTAAAATAGAAATAGTAGTTCATTATAGGGTATAAAGAACCTCCTAAGGGCGATTCCATGCGCACAATATTTGTACATTCAACGACAAACTGCGTTAATGTCAAAGGTAGTGCTCTCGGATCGTAGGCATCGCGAGATAATGCCATCAACCGTTCATTTCGCAAATTAGTCGTCGAGTCCATCATGTTGCGTTAATAATGGTCTTTACGGTGTACACAGCGGTTGTACTAAACCGGTATATGTATGTTTGCAGGTATACTGAAAGTATTTATCGAGGTTCGACGGGAAACTGATTCCCTCCTCGTTCTTCTCCACCTTAATAACGAATTTCCTTGACGAGCTTTCGCGATTTCCTTTCGAGGTCGTGGCGAGCATCTTCGGGACGATAATTAAGCAACGACTTGTGTCGTGTGATTACCCACGATGAAATTGTTATCGCGAACGACGCTCGATAGCATTGATTGCGCGTATCGACGATCAAGTGATGAGGCTGCACCCGTGTGAAGCTGGCCCCACCTATATGAAAAACTCAAAATTTTCTTTTTGCATACGTTTGCTCATCGTTTGCTCACGTTTGCTCATCGTTTGCTCACGTTTGCTCAAGTGAAATTTTCGTTTGCCCCTCTTTAGTTCAAAAGATAGAACCGTTTGTTTATACGCTCATGAAGGAGACATCGCGAAATGTGTTCCGAATTAGTTAATTAACTGTCTTTGAGATATAAAGAACGGAATGTAGATCAATCTTTAAAAGTAGTAAGGAGCGACTCTCTTTCATTCCCAGGAAATAAATTAATAAATATATATAAATTTCGATTGACTAGTGTCAATTATTCAAGTGTTGGAGGTATCGTAGGAGTGGTGTGGCACAGTCAAAAAAATGTCTGAGGTTGCGAAGTCTATACATATATTGGTCTGACTGGATTCGATTCCGGTAGAGGTGTGCATTATTTTCTTCTGTTTTTATCATGTTTTGTTATGAAAACTACCTTCGTATATTGTAACATTATTTTTGTAAGTATCTTGTAATTTTTATGTTTTCTTTTATTGGGAGGGAATTTATGTAATGGGTGTGTGCAATGTTTGTTTGAAATAATTTAAGTGTTATTTATAGACTATAATGACGTAAGTTTTTATAAAAGTTTGAAGAAACTCTTTTCACTTCTTGATTCTTTTTCAATGGAATAGAAAACATAAAAATTGTACGATATTTTATAAAATTAATCTTAATATATAGAAAGGTAGAATTCATAACAAAACATGATAAAAACCGAAAGGAACGTAAAAAAAAAGTTACTCCTACCAGGATCGAACCCAGTCCAGAGCGTGACGTGGGATACAGATTCCTGCGTCACAGCTTAAATAATTTTTATAATTTTATATACATATTTTACTTGCCTATCGGCAAGGTCAGGTCTTTGCCGGTTCAGTCCCGTACGGGCCCTGACTCGTATGTGAACTTCTATGTCTCTATTTAAGGATTTAGGATTTTAAATGGATGCGAGCGGTTAATTTAACTATAAGAATGTTTTACTGTTAACACGACCCTGTAGTATTTATTCAATTGATAATTTCGTGATTTTGATTTTGATAATACAATGAGCCATGTAATTAGTGGCTCAAATATACGTTCGGTCGACATGTTTTAATACACACACTTTCTTTCCGTATAGATTCATACAGAAAATACACATATGAAATCGTCAAAAATCTAGTTACGTATTTAATAAAGAAAAATAATGAAAATATATATATATTTGTTCCTAGAATATCAACTAGGGTTACCCCGGAAATGAATTATATCCTTTATTGGTATTCCAGAAACCAGAAACAGTAATTTCATATGATATGGAAACACAATAAAATTGTCGGAATAATATTATATAAAAGATTAATGGAAATACCACCCAAAAACATCAATTAGGGATTCCCCGGAAATGAAATATCATTTATTGATATTCCGAGTGGCCACAACAAAATACATTTATAAATATTGCGTTAAAGGAAGACAACTCACCACTTAGAATCTCTTATAAATGAATCGAGAAATACGCTGCTCTCGATTATCTGCATTGTTCGAATCGCCCTGTGGTTGAAAGAAAGCACACACACACGTTTTACGGTTATAATTAACGCTAAATTATATTTACAAAAAAAAAAGAAAGATTTAATATCAAAGTATTTAAATAAATTAAATTAATAAAAGAAATCGAATAAAACGAGTTGTTTTACAAGGAACTAGAGTCTTTGCCTACCACTCACTTTGTATAATACTACTAAGTTCACGGTAATACAACTATGCTCAATTTAGCTCGCTCGGACTTACTCGCGCTTCGTGCGACTGTACGATGAGAAGTGAGAAGGCTCGTGCCTTGCTCGACCACGTAAACTCGGTGGAACGTTCTAGAAGCTTTGGAGACAAAGGATCTTAGAACCACGTGATCGTCGCCAGTTTATAGAAAAAGTCTTCGAGATTTCGCGACTCGGTACACGCAAGAATTTGGTGTTTACGAGTTGTACCGCGTCTCGCGCCCACCAAGCCGCTCGATTCGTCCTAGCGACAACGTGCACGCGGACGAACCACGCTGCTGTTTCGAGTTACGGGTTCGGTGTTCAGAGCGTACATGAAGAAGAAATAGCAAAATAGAGGTTTAACCTAAATGCGCGATATTTACATGTCCTTCTTCCAATGATATCCGTAACCGTGATATTTGAACGCGATGGTAATATTCGATGTGCTTATCTTTCCAACAATTATACATGTATACGCCGCCTTTACATTACATGATTTAACGCCTTTCATTCGTAACAAGCAACGCACTTAACATATTCACAATACTAAACCTATTAAAATATTAAAGAAATTGAACATATTTACAAAGTTTTTGTACAAGGTGCGGCGCTGCCAGCAGGGTGAAAGTGGCGTGACGACGTTGATTTCAAGGAAGGAATGTGTATCTTTGTTCAAAAATGAATTTAATAAACTACCGTCAAAGGCTAGGTTTGTGTTCGATTAGAACGAATTCGGGATGGTAAACCATCTCAAACACATTCCTGCCGACGAAATCAAGAAAAATAAAAATGAAAATATCGGCACGTAACAAGTGTTAAGTTGACATACATAGTTCGTAGAACAGTAAATCGTAATATAGTTAAAAATGGAAACGTTTATTATATTGACATTAAAAAAAAAATGTTATATAATTAAAAATCTTGAACGTGGGGAAAATCAATCAAATTGAAAATATAAATATGGTGATGCAAATTGTACGATCAAACGAACTTACCTAAGTGATGGTCGAATGTGATTGTGCTAGACGTCTTGTCCGAATAGGTGGTAACACTAGTTGTTCGATTCGTCACAGTTTTTAAATGTCAATAATTTCAACAATTTTCCGCTTCCCGCTATGTTGGCAGATCTGTTTCCTGATTACGTCATTACATTTCAAAGATCCGCAAATTGCAAGCCGAATAGATCAAACAGGTTGGAACTAAATACAAAAAATAGAGGGTTTGATCCACTCGGACAAGACGTCTAGCATAATCACGATCAAACATCACTTAGGTAAGTTCGTTTGATCGTAAAATTATGCTACAACGTCTTGTCCTCTAGATCAATAGGTAGATGCTTAAAGATTAATGCAATTTGTATAATATTTAACACATGTAAAGTGGGTAGAACATAACTCTTAACAGTCTTAACAAACAACTTTATTTTTGTAATAAACTTAAAGCTAAATCTCTACCCCGATAACCGATCTCGCTATACTCGTGTTTTTTTTTTATCACAGGCCGATTATAAAACAACCGTGTGAAGCTGGCCCTCCCCTTTTTGGAAAACTCGAAATTTTCTTTTTGCACACGTTTGCTCATCGTTTGCTCACGGATGCTCAATTGGAATTTTCGTTTGCCCCTCTTTATAGTTCAAAAGATATACACGATTCAAATTTGGTGGGGCTAGCTTCACGCTAGTCCCCCTTTTTGGAAAACTAGAAGTTTTTTTTTGCACACGTTTGCTCATCGTTTGTTCACGGATGCTCAATTGGAATTTTCGTTTGCCCCTTTTTAGTTCAAAAGATTTACACGCGATTCCAATTTAAGGAGTGTGAAGCTGGCCCCACCAAATTTGAATCACGTATATCTGTTGAACTAAACGAAAATTCCAATTGAGCATTCGTAAGCAAACGATGAGCAAACGTATGCAAAAAGAAAATTTCGAGTTTTCCAAGAAGGGGGGCTAGCGTGAAGCTGGTCCCACCAAATTTGAATCGGGTATATCTGTTAAACTAAGGAGGGGCAAACGAAAATTCCAATTGAGCATTTCTGAGTAAACGATGAGTAAACGTATGTAAAAAGAAAATTTTGAGTTTTCCAAAAAGTGGGCCCAGCTTCACACGGGTCCAACTTTTTCCCTATCCATCCCTGCTTTCAATTCGTTCAATATGCTATTCTGTACCTCTCCCCTCCATCCCCCGCCTCCCTTTTCCTGTCTTGTTCTCTCTCCCCCTCTTTATTCTATCTCTCATCCGCCTTCCCCCCCCTCCTTTTTCAACGTTCCAACCCATTTCCTTCTAATCCTTTTTCCTTCACTTCCCTGCATTCTTTCCGGCGCCCTCCCCATTACCCTAACCTTTCCTCTTCCTCATTCCACCTCCACCATAGATTTTCTATGCAAATCTTCCCATAAGATAGCATTGCTCTTCTTTCCACTTTTTTTTCTTTCCCCGCTATCTCCCTCAAATTCCATTGCATCCTCCTCTCTTTTTACATCATCTACCTCTTTCCTCTTTGCTGCCTAAATCCCTCCTTTTTCTCATCACTTCTCTTTTCATTCCCATGTCCTTCAATCTCGTCACCACCATGCCCTTTTCATCTTCCCCAATCTGCCTCGCGTTCTCCACCTCACCCCTTTACCCCCATTCTCTTCAACATTTTTTTCACTGCCTCTATCTCCTTCCCTCTTTCCGTCCTTGTTCTCCTATTACATTCTTCCGCCTTTCTGTCCTATCCGCCATTTCTAATCTCGTTTCCACTGTCTTCACCCTTTCGCTCACCTCCCTTTCTTCCCTCTCCCCCTCCAACCTATAACACTCCTCTCTTTCCCCTCACTTTCTTTCCGGGGACTCTATTTTCATTAGCATTTCCTCCTTCTATTTTTTCCACTGTTCCTCCATTCTCCTCATATCTTCCTTTATCTCCCTTATCGACTCCTTTACCTCTTTGAACTCCTCCCTCGTCGTTTCCACCACCTCTCTTATAAGCCTTGCTAACCCCTCTGTGCTCATTCCTCCCTTATTTTCCAATCCCCCCTCTGACGATGTCCGTGTAAACCCGTTTCTAACTATTTCCTTCGCTCCCTCTCCCGATACTCCCTCCTCCATTAGCCCCCTTGCCTTCTTAACACACTCTCCCACACTTGCCTCCCTTTCTCTCCCCACCTTCCCCACTTTCTCCACCTTGTTTTCTCCTTTCCTCCACATTCTTACCCTGTATCTCTTCCCACTCCCCTCATATTCTCCAACACCTCCCGCATAATGCTTGCTATATACTTTCTTGCTACTCTGTGGTCATCACTTCCTTGTTGTACTCTTCCATCTCTGGCGTTTTTCGTGGTGGTCCAATCTTTCTAAATGTTTCTTTCGCTCCCCCTCTCGCTACTCCCTCCTCCATCCTGCTCCCTTCCCCGTCTTTACAATACTCATCCAAGTCTTTCCTCCTTCTCATACTACCCTCCCTTTCTCTCCTCTTACTTTCTCCACATTGATTGCCCTTGCCTTCCTCCTCTCCATCACAACACTTCCAACCTTTTCCTCTCCCGTCCTTTTTTCTTATTCTCTCCCACAACCCTCCTTCCTCCTCTCTTACCTTCCGTTTCCTGCCTTACCGACTCCCATTTACCAACTCTACTCACTCTAATACTCTTCTCATTCTTCTCCTTTCCGCTTCTTCCCTCTCACTTTCAACCACTTCTTCCTCCACCTTTCCACTGTTTACTTACCTTTTTCCTGCCCTGCCTGAAACTCTATCTTTCTTCTCACTCTCAGCTTTTCTCTCCTTCACCTTCCCTTCAATCTCATTCAATCCTTTCCTCTTTCTAATGTCACCTCTCCCCGCTCTCACTCTTTCCCTTCTCTTTCATTTTACTTTTTTCTTTACTCCTCACCACTCATTCTTTTCTTTTAACCTTCCACTCGCCTTTTTAACCGACTTCAAAAATGGAAGAGGTACTCAATTCGACATATACATAATATTTTTTTTTTCTACACTCTCCACACGTTCACAACCGGAAGCGGAAGCCTAGTTTCTCTATATAATCAGACTATATGAATCTAAATTTGGAGTAATATCATATTTAAAGTATTTTTTTTTATTTTAAAGTATTTATTTAACACCTCTAAAAATACATTTTGCAATTTTTTTAGAGGGGAGGGTAGGTTCTTATAGAAGAAAGACATGCCCCTAAAATAAATTTGAAACTCTATTGGTTCCAGATGAAAGTTGGTCTTCTGAATGTACACGAAGAGTTACATCTGATGGTGACTTCCGTTGAATGGCAGCTGATATCTTCCATATTTTCTGAAGAAATATTTCTGAAAAGTTACAATATTTATTTGAATATATGTATAAAGTGTTCTCAAAGTTTCGATAAATTGTATATATTCTTTTTTTGCAAACAAAATTCATACATATCGCTAAACAAATGTAGTCCTAAACTTATTTTACTCCAAAGGGGGGAACCTGGTTCAGAACGTTGAGAACGAAGCATTTTTTTATGAATTTTCTAAAAATAATGTATTAAGCGGATC
>NW_026532864.1:0-3637 GCF_026283585.1 Hylaeus volcanicus | reverse complement strand
ATCAAACGATGGTGAATAACAATGCAGTTTAAATGGAAATTATTTCACACTTTTCACTGCATTTTCCCATACTTTTAAGCAATTATATCTAGGGCTAGTGCGTATTCATATAAATTAACTAGAAATTATTTCATACTTTTCACTGTACCTTTTTTGAAATCGGTTACATTTTTTTTCCAAAAAATTATTTTATTATTTTCTGTAATGTATTTGCAACAAAATGTTGAGTTTTTAGGATAAGTTTAACGAGTGTCCTCCTGGTAGGTGTATTCACATTGAGCACGTGAATTTTAAAAGGAAGCGACGGCGGGATTTTCGTTTTTCATTCAAGAGTTGTTCGAATGGGATGAGAAGTATATGTACATCTCCATTTTGTTTGCTAATTATTGAGTTTCATTATTAGCATTATTATTATTATTATTATTATTATTATTATTACTATTATGTATTTTAATTATCTCTAATTTCTTTTTCTTTATTTTCTTTTGTTATTTTAATTTTAATTTCTTAGTGGATATTACTATACATATAATTACATTGTAATGTATTATTTCAATTATTTACTTCTGTTTGATTGTTCAATGTGTTTATATTTAATGTTAAAGTGTATTCAACGAGTATATTAGATAAGGGAAACACCTCGGCTTATAAATTTAATCATGTATGCTTGCGTGTGTGTGTATGTATGTATATATATACATTATATACATTATACATTATATATTATATATATACACTATATATACATATTATACATTATATATTATATATTATATATACATTATACTCATATACTCTGTGTAAATATCCACCAAAGTATCGAAACTAACGAGTTTCATCACAAACGTTACTTATTCCGTTGCAATATCGACTACTAGAGCGACAATTTTACAATATTACATCAGTTTCCATTATCATAATTATAAACTAACCCACACCGTTGGATTCAGAATAAATAAACGCTTTTATTGATCCAAAAATAAATCAACATTTTTGAAAATTTCTAGGGGTAGGTGGTGGGTAATTTGTGAAAATAAAGTCTTTTGGGAATCTTTTTATACTGAATTATAGGCATCTAAAAATCTTATCATTTTCGAGTTACAAGTGCATAAGTGAACGACGCGACTCGGACACAAGGGATAGTTTCCCCCTTGAAACGCAAAAGTGGCACGAACGGAGGATGGTGTAATTCATAGGAAGGTCCCCCAAAGAAGTGTACAAAGTTTCATCAAAATCAGGTTGTAACAGTCACCGGTGATTCCTTGTTAGATCAATTTTTGTTCACTTTAATTTGTTGAATAAAATTATGTTACCACCGGAAAGATGGCCAAAGGTACTGGACACGAATGGTCAATATAATGGTCAATATATAATTCAGTAAAATATTTATATGTACATTAAAGAAGAAATGTTTTTTTTTTACGCGAACAAAGGAACGAAATTATTTCTTGAACAATTCAATAGTTTTTACGTTGAAAGTAATTGTTTAATACATAAAGGATTACGACTTTCTGGTTATCTTCAGATGTGACAAAATTAGCAAAATTTTTAGATTTTCTGAAAAAGTATCTTTCGTTCTATTAGTAACAAGTATCTAAACTGTGTCTAGTAGTAACTGTAACTAAAAGTATCCTTCGTTTTATTAGTAACAAGTAATACAAACACAATATTTTATTTTTTGCTGTTACATTATTGTTCCCTCGTCTCTCTGGAAGCAGCGTAATATCATATCTTCTTATAAATTTTGTGGTTTGCAAGGTAAATATCGTTCCAAGTGCATGTTTATTTCATTTACTGATATAAATCTAGTACGAAGAGAATTCTTTAATGAAAAAGTTACAGAATAATCACATGGTTCAATATATGTATATCTCAAGAATGAAGTAAAACAGCCCACAGAACGTTAACAATTCATTTCTAAAGACTAAAGGCGTTCAAAATGGCGTAGCCAACTCTTCAACATGAATGTAATGTCATCGACGATAGTTAGACGATGACTGAAAACACTTTAATAAAAAGGATAACATCAACTTCTAATAGATAAGATTGTTTACCTTATTTATATAAACACTGTCAGACAAATCAGTTGAGTGTAAGTCAAGAAATTTTTGAGGCAACCTAATATTCAATAAGTGAACAATTCAACCACTACAAATCAATAAATGCAATAATTGGTAAATTAATATTAACCATATTTGTCTATAAATATTTTGAAATGTTACCTTTAGAAACTTATCGTATTTGATCTAAACGTCAAAAACCATTAAAATTCATATACAAAATTTTCCCAAACCCAATGCTCTCACTACCATTGAATTGCTTCCCTTCTTTTATCAAAAGATCATAGCGAAACAATCAGAAAAATATGTAATTACCAACAATTAGATCGCGATAAAAATATGTACTTAAAGATTCTGGTCGATTAATCACGTGCAGTATTTTTTTTTTATTTTTTTTTTTTTTTTGATAGAGCGAAAGCCAGTCTATCAGCAGTCGGAAAACTGTCGATATCCAAAATTTATTGCTCGTAGATCAAAGGCGCGGGTGGTGACTAGTAATTGAATCAGAGTCATCTAATAACGAACGGGCAATTGAATCTCTAGATCGTATCCGTACAATATTGCCAGGCTGAGCATGACAGTATTATCTGCGCCCGATGATATTTGCACGCACTTGTTGCATGCGTGCATTTTGCTTGTGGCGGTGCATGTACATAATATGGTAGTGCTTTCACTGCACTTCATATGCACTCCATGTCCCATACGAGCCTACCTATAACAAGATATTCGATAAACCCATGCCCGTGCCCGTGCCTGTGCCCGCGCACGTGCCCGCGTTTATACGCTTTGGCGCCATGTGCGGAAGTTTCGGTTTTAAATGTTCATTGAGACCGTGTTTCCGCCTTGCGTCCAGCTTGTTTATTAACTTTTCGTTACAGGACCCGGAACGAAAATAATAATTACGAAATTTCGACGAAAAATATGCCTTTACGATGTGTCCGATTTGTTTATTTTGAAGCTCCTTCGCGACTAAACGTACCACTTCGTCTATATATAAGTAACAAGTAACATGTCTCACAATTAGACTGTGTATAATATAAACTATAAAATTATATTACTTATAGATTGTAATAGCTGTTTTGTTGGTAATAAGGACAGTTTGTGTACTTATTATTATTCATCAAAGAAATATTATTTTAAAGATAATTATTTGATAAAGTCTAAATCGTTAACGTCTTGAGGGATATTGACAAATCTAAAAATAGGCACTTGCAAAAAACTTGAAAGTTTAACTTGTGTAAAGCTATAAGTTGATAAAGTTGTAATTATGAGGATTTAAGAAACATATTAAAAATACAGAAAAACACAAATTCTTATAATTTGAACATTACTAGCTTGAACTTTATACTGGTTAGACTTACGAGATTTTTGCAACAGTCGTTTTTTGAAAAGCATTCGATGTCCTATAAGCTTATACCATCTCACTATATTTCAGATATTCCATTCTCAAAATATAAAAATCAGAATCCAATAAAATAATTTTATGGAAAAAAAATTTAACCGACTTCAAAAAAGGTACAATGAAAAGTATGAAATAATTTCCATTTAAACTGCATTGTTATTCACCATCGTTTGAT
>NW_026532863.1:0-6656 GCF_026283585.1 Hylaeus volcanicus | reverse complement strand
ACGAGGTATCCAACATCGACGGCCGCTACCTCCAAGTCGACCGGCAATGGGTTTGTCCTACGATTGACTGTTCGGCGAAACATGTGTTCAGACAACGCGACGTTGCATTTCGTTAAGAAAGAAACGTTCCTAAGGGATGGGGGCCAGGTAATGAACAAGGGTGGGAGTGTTTTCTGGAAAGAAAACTGTTTTTCTCCAGAATTCAGTTTCGAAGTGACCGCCGCAGTGTCAACTGGGAAAAAATGGTGCGCTCGAGAACCCGGCTGATTTCGCTATCCTAAACGGCCTCCTGCCCCCTGAACGTCGTAGCGGAGTCCAGGGGCTGTTACCAAGAACATCCAGCCCCTGTCCATTTGAGCTTCGTCTGGCCAGTCCGTGCAGCCGGCGCCGGGTTGGACGGGATCGGTAGCCTCTAAGCCGCATCGCTCGGTGTTGCCGTCGTTAGCCCAACGGTATTGCCCTTCAGACACGCAAATTAGTCATAACCCTGAGTTTCCCTGGTGGCGCTCTCGATCTTGGTCGGTCTCGTTCCCCGCGGAGAGTTCACCTCTTTGTGACGTGGGAATCTGCCACGTTATAGTACATATATTACAAAGTATGTCTTAAAGAATTATAAAAGAATTTTTGTTTTAAGAAAAGGTTAATTCATTTCGTCATAACAGGTGTTCGATCGAAACTCTTTAACATAAACAAGTTCAATCTATTCGATTAACTATCTTGACTCGGTCTTACCTCGTCGAAGTTTCGGACAAGAATGAACTGTCCCCTCGAATTCGTTCCCCCTTTGGTTTCGGGTCTAGAATTATCTAAACACACGCAGGAGAGAAAAACGGTTCGAGGAAGGATAGAAATTCGTAACTGTCCGACAGGATGTTTAGGCAAGATAAAGGTGTAATAAATAATGAATCGTAGCTATGGTGAATGAAAAGTAATAGTTTATTTTAGCGTTGATGCAAGGGAAAAAGCCCGAAGGCATAAAAAACCTTTGACCAATGTTTAACGAAGGGAAAAAGCCCGAAGGCATAAAAAACCCTTGATTTAAATTATCGAATTTACAATATTTGAATTGTTAGTGTGAGTGTGTCGCGTGTGACTTTGATGATTTTTTCGTGTACATGAAGGTCGGGCGCCCGTCAGTGATTAATCGCGTGACACCGGATTTTTTAGGAAATAATTCCCAGATTGTGAATCGATCACGATGGTACGGAATAGTGTTCCGTTGGAGTCTTCTGCGCGAGAAGACGTCCAGATGATATATGTGATTAGCAAGAATCACGATGAAACTCCCGCACAAGGAGATATCCTGCCGTCGTCCGAAACGTCTGATTGTTTGACTATTGCCGAATTACGAAGTCCCGTAGTCGAGACAAAAATTACTGTCTTTTAATACGCGGTATATTTCCTCGACCGGTCACGACCGTGGTTCGAAGCCGACTCCCTAATTGGGGCCCGGGCCACGTATATCCGTATTATAAACATTGAAACGTTATCGGTTTCTTCGAGTTGAACGTGCCGACGAATTACGTAGAGTCCGTTCTACAAATAAATCGTAATAAAACGCTCCAACATTCTCCCCCCGTTGCGAGGAATGCGAGCAATAAACCGGTAATTAATAATACGTCGTGTGTAATGTATGTTTACATGATAAGTTAAAAAATAACCGAATGGTATTCATGTCATATTCGGAAGAGGACATAACATAGTTGCATTTCGTTGAAATGTCCCGTTGGCTGTTCGCACTGTGGCAACTCTGACGACGCCGTCGTTTCCAGGATGAACGTCCACAATCCGACCCAACTGCCACCGCATACAAGGTTGATTCCTTTCCATGATGATGACAACATCGTTAGTTTTTAAATTTATGGTTGGTTTTAGCCATTTTTGTCGTTTTTGGAGTTCATTTAGATACTCGATATACCAACGTCTCCAAAAGTTTTGACGAGTCTTGGTAATAAGTCGCCAGGTAGATAAACGATTCTCTGGAACAGTCGAATAATCGTTTTCGGGTAACATGGTGAAAGGACGCCCGATTAATATATGTGCAGGCGTTAAAGCAATTGGATCATTAGGATCCGAAGAAATTGGACATAACGGCCTGGAATTTAAAATGGCTTCGATCTCAATCGCGAACGTAGTGAGCTCTTCGTATGTAAACATAAGATCTCCCACGACGCGTTTAAAGTGGTGTTTGAATGATTTTACAGCCGCCTCCCATATACCTCCGAAATGAGGGGTCAAGGGTGGATTAAAGTGCCAGGTTATTTGTTTGCTCATTGCGTAATGAATAATTTGGTTTTTGAATTCGCCAGATTGTAATAGCGCATATGCCTCATGCAATTGATTGTTCGCTCCGACAAAATTTGTGCCATTATCTGAATAAATATTAGTCGGGACGCCTCTGCGGCCAACGAATCGTCTCAATACGCCTAAGAAGCTATCGGTTGACAAATCAGATACAACTTCAATATGTATAGCCTTGACTGACATGCATACGAAAATACATCCGTATGCCTTAAGACGGACCTTGTCTCGTTTTTTCTTTTCTTTGATAAAAAACGGCCCACAAAAGTCGATTCCTACGTTTGTGAAAACCGCGACTTCTTCAACTCGTGACTTTGGTAAATCTGCCATTTTAGGTTGACTCGCGATAGGTCGAAAACGAAAACAACGTAAGCATCGCCGGATGACCTTTCGCAATTGGTTCTTTTCGTCCAATAGCCAAAAACGTTGTCGTAGTGTGTACAACGTATTTTGAATTCCCGCATGGAAAGTCCTTTCATGCGTTGCCCGAATGATAAGATCGGTAACGTGATGACGAGATGGTAACAAGATCGGGTGTTTTTGTGCAAAACTAATGTCTGTGTTTTTCAAACGTCCACCGACGCGCACCAAACCATTTTCATCTATGAATGGACTGAGATTGGCTAATCGAGAATTTTTAATATGTTCTCCATTCTTTAATTGACTAATTTCGTTATCAAATTGTTCCGCCTGTATGATCTTTATAATTTGTCTCTCTGATTCCGCGATCTCCTGTACACAAAGGTGGTCTTTATACGGATTCGCACGGCGCATTCGGCAACGATATGCGATAACCCGTAACATTCTCGTATACACGGAAAAACCCGAAAATATGTTTGTCTGAACGTTTAACGCTAAACATACATTTTTCTTTAAGCCAGGTAACTCATTGACTGGTTCAAACTTATTTAAAGGCCAAAAATGTTCGGGTTCTTGAAGCCACGGTGGCCCCTCGAACCATAAGTTGTTTTTCAATAAGTCGGAAGGCATCTGACCGCGTGACAATGCATCGGCAGGATTCTGTTCAGAATTTATATGATGCCATTCTATGTCGTCGCTGACATTTTGAATTTCAGCGACGCGATTGGCTTCAAACGTTTTTAAAACCTGAGGCGACTTTTTAAGCCAATGTAATACGATCATGGAGTCTGACCAAAAGATAATTTTATTAATTTTGAAATTAAAAGTCGAACGAGATTCTTGGTAAAGCCGAGTGAGTGTCAACGCAGCGCATAATTCTAATCTCGGAATTGTTGTCGGTTTCAGCGGAGCGACCCTTGATTTCGCGCATGCTAGACGAGTTAACACGCGTCCGTTTCTGTTGCAAGAACACAGATATAGGCACGCACCATATCCGACTTTACTAGAGTCGCAAAATGAATCGATAGATAATTCATGAATTAACGGCAGTTGATCGCTGAACGAAGTCCAAGTTGTGTATAATGTGTTAGGAACGGATTCGTCCCAATCTATTTTGGTTTTCCAGCACATCTGCATGATCATTTTTGGGGTTAATAGTACTGGTCCCAGTAAACCGAGAGGGTCAAAAATCTTGGCTATTTCCGAAAGAATAGTTCGTTTTGTAGTTTTAGAATATCTTTCGATTGAGTTGACAGTGTATAAAATTTTGTCTTGTCGCGAATTCTACACGGTCCCGAGGGTTTTCAAAATAGGATTTTTCTCGACGGCATGATCTGAGCCCAATATTTTTTCTTCTATATTATCGAGTGCATGGTTATGATTTGAAGCCTATTGTCTGATATTGAAGTGGCCGCGTTTTAAAAGTGCAATTATTTCATAACGAATTTTTAGTATTTCTGGTAACGAATTTGCTCCGGTTAATAAGTCATCTACGTAAAGATCGCGTTTCAAAATCTGAGACGCGAGTGGAAAATCTGCGCTTTCGTCGTCCGCAAGCTGATTTATAGTTTTTATTGCGAGGTAAGGGGCAGACGAAACACCAAACGTCACGGTATTTAATTAGAAAACGATAGGTTTATCTTCGTGATACCAAAAAATGCGTTGAAATTTACGATCGTTTGGATGAATTAATATCTGTCTATACATTTTTTCGATGTCTGCCGTAAGAACGAAAGCGTGCATACGGAATTTTAAAAGATGTTCGAATAGTTTTTCTTGAATTGTTGGGCCGATTATTAATTTGTCGTTCAATGAAAAGCCTTTGTTTGATTTTGCAGATGCGTCGAAAACAACTCGTAGCTTCGTCGTGGTACTTGTATTTTTAATCACGGCGTGATGGGGTAAATAATATCCGTCGACGCTTTCATCAGTAATTAATGACATGTGATTTAAACTTATGTATTCGTTCATGACTTTCCTATAATCAGAATCGAGCACCGGATTTGATCTTAATTTTCTCTCTAACGCGTGAAATCGTCGAAGTGCGTGCAACCGTGAATCGCCAAAACTTTGATCAAAATCGCGAAATGGTAAGCGAACCATATACCGACCTGATGGTTCACGCGTCGTAGTTTGCGTGTAAAATGCTTCACACAACGACTCTTCTGCTTGTTTCAACTCTTTCGTGCTAATATTGTCCTCTATTATCCAAAATTTCGCGATTTGATCGACTAATTCGCTTAACTTGCACGTCACCCTTTTCGTTCCAAGAATTTCTTTCGCACCGCTCACTACGACCTAACCGAGTTGTATTTTTTGCATAAAAATTTCGCAATTGTTTGTGGCTATATTTAATTGACCGATCGAAAGTAAAGACGTGGTTGCACCTGCTCCTATCAACATATCGACCGCCTTTGGTAAATGAAATTCTGGGTCAGCTAAACGCATATGCGAAGGTATGTCAAGCGACTCGCGAGGAAAAATCTCATTTGGTATGCTGTCAGAAACTTTCGCGACTGTTAGAAACGTCAGCGTTTTCTCGAAATCGTTATATAACGACCGAAAAGAAATATCGAGCATTTTTTTCAATATTGTCGTCATCCCGCTAATCGCACCTACCGGAATTCGACACGATCGCATAGGCAAATTTAAACTCTTTGCGAATTCTTCTCTTATAAAGTGTGCCGTTGCGCAGGTGTCTAAAAGCGCACGAGCTCGTACAAATTCATCGTTCGAATTTTTAACGCGTACAATAGCACTCATTATTAGCTGAGACCGCGGTACAGACGAAACGGTTGACAACGAAATATTCGATAGTCAGCTTTTATTTTGATCCGAATTTTGCGCATTAGGTGAATCACGCGGGATACTCGTCGCGGCATCATTGCTCGTATTTCATGTTTGAGCTTTGAAGTTGTGCAGCATTGAATGATGAAATCCGCGACAGTGTTTACAATGCATAGATTTGCAAATTCCTTGATGGGATCTGAGACAGTTACGGCACAACTTATTTCCCTTTACGACGTCCCATCTTTGCGCGACAGATAATTTTCCAAACGCTGGACAGCTATACAGATAGTGTTTCGACTGTCTACATTGAATGCAATTATTGTCAATCGAAGTTATGAATGCTCGATTTCCAAATTGTTGTTTTCGTAATTTCATGGGACGCTTATCCGTATTCGAATACGATCGCTTGAGAGCGTTTTCATTCCTCTTGCGCGCCTGTTCTTGTTCGTGGGAAAGAATTTTGAACGCGTTTTCCGAAATGAATTTAAAAAGTTGATCAAGCCTAGGTAAATTGTCCGAATTTAAATGATCTTCCCATTTATCGCGTGTCTCGTCCGGTAAAACTCTCTCGATTATGCGCACGATTAAATTTTCGTCAACTCGAACCTCTAATGTCTTTAGAACATTTATATGTTGTCGTACATCGTCGACAAGTTTCGACAGATCCTTGTATGTAGGTTTACTTAATTTCGGCAAATCTAGAATACAATCAAAATGTTTGTGCACTATTATACGTTTCTTTTCGTAATTTTCCTTAAGTAAATCCCACGCGAGCTTGTAATTATCCGCGCTTACGTCGAGTACCGAGACTTTAGTAAGTGCTTCTCCTCTAATGAATCTCGCAGATAAATGAACTTTTCTAAATCGGATATATCCGGGCGAGCGTCGATCATCGATAAAAAGGAATTTCTATACGATAACCAATTTTGTATGTTACCATCAAACTTTGGTAATTCAGTAACCGTCAGTTTGGCGCGCCGTTGTCTTTCGATCATAGTCGAACTCGCGAGACTGACGTTTCCGACCTGAACTGTCGACGGCCCTACATCGTTCATATTCATTACCAGACGCGCGATCTCATAATATCTATCGTTGATTTCTTCGATCTCATTTAATATTTCATATTCCGGTTCGAGTATAGCAAGTTCGTCGTGCAATTCTTCATACGCTCGAAATAATTCCGTGATTCTATCGAAACGTAATTT
>NW_026532862.1:0-3015 GCF_026283585.1 Hylaeus volcanicus | reverse complement strand
GGGGGGGCGGCCGGGCGCATGCGACCCAGCACAATGCGGTAGCGCCGTCCCCATGGATCCTTGTCCAGAGTCCCGAGGAGCTCTCCCCGGGCGCTCGCCTTGGCCCTCCTGATGGCGCGCTGGAAGTCCACCGTGGCCTCTCGGTAGACCTCATACAGCGACAATCTCGGGGGGCCGGAAGAGAGGGTCCGCCGCCTCTACCTGGGGGTCGTGCGATCCATGGCCCTATACGGGTCACCCGTATGGGCGCGCGACCTGGTGACCTGCCGTCGTGGGCGGCACCTGCTGCGCCGCGTGCAGCGGCATATGGCCATCAGGATCGCGCTCGGGTATCGCACGATCTCCCACGAGGCGGCGGCCGTCCTAGCGAGGGTCGTCCCCTTTGATTTCCAGGCGGAGGCACACGCCGACGTGTATCGGCGTGTGCAAGATCTCCGCCGGACGAGGCGGTCGAAGCCTACCGGCGCCTAAGGTGGCAGCTGGCCCACGAAAAGTGGCGGCGTCAGCTCCTGAAGAGCGGCGCCGCCCGAAAGAGGACGGTAGCGGCGGTCCTGCCGAGCTTCGATGCTTGGCTGGACCGCCGACACGGGCGACTCACCTACCGGCTCACGCAGGTGCCCACCGGACATGGTTGTTTCGGTGAGTACCTGCCCAAGGTGGGGGCGGAGGGGTCGCCCGCGTGCCACCAGTGCGGCGCGGAGCTGGACACCGCGCAGCACTTGCTGGAGGAGTGCCCGGCTTTCTCGCGAGAGAGGCGGGCACTCCGCCTAGCTATTGGAGGGGACCTCTCGCTTCCGGCCGTCGTTTCGGCCATGGTCGAGAGCGAGAGGTTCTGGAACGCGGTGTCCTCCTTCTGCGAGACTACTGTCTCGCGGAAGGAGGATGACGAGCGGGATCCGGAGCGCACCGATCCCGCTCGCATAGAGAGGAGGAGGTTGAGGCAGGCCAGGCGACGGCGGCTAGCTGCCGCCCCTGCCGCAGGGGGGACTGGTCCCCCCCCGTAAACTCTCACCTCTTCCTGACAGTATGCCGCGTAGGGCGGCCCTGCACACGTAGCCGGCGAGCTCAAGCTTTGGGCTCGCCGACTGCCAGCAGGGCCGCCGGGAATGGGGGGGGGGGGGGGGGCCGCCCCCCCCCCCCCCCCCCCTCCTTTGGAACATGCCCGCGCTTGCGCCGCGGGAGGCCGTTGGCCCCATAGCGGCATATTTCCCTGTGGCTCGGGGAACAGAATACGCCCACAGAATAATCCCTGCTTGTCATAAGAAGCGACTAAATGGGACAGGCGAGACCGCGGGCTGTGGCACCCGCGGTCAGGTGGGAAGATATTCACTCCCCACCGGAGATGGCACTCCTCCCTTCGTGGGGAGGGGGCGGGGGGGGGGGGGGCACCGGTATCGTTCGTAAGAGATCCCGGTGACCCTCCCAATGCGCCGTGACCGGCCACCGTGAGGTTTTAGTGGGTATACCCCTTGATATCAAATCAGGGGGCGAGTCCCACACTACCCCCTCCTTATGAGGGGGCGTGCGTAAAGGCATTTCCTCACGTAAAAAAAAAAAAACGGTCGGTAAGATAGGATGCAATTATTACCTACGGTCGTTAAGGTAGAGGGGGACACCACCGGTCGGTAATTATCAGTGATCGGTAAGAAATAAAAACGCAAATTTTACATGTAACGAAATAAACGCGGAAGGGTGGGAGAAACCGTCCTCTTGGCGCGCAGGAGTGGGGGTGTTATTTCGGGCCCCGCGGGATCCCTTTCTCTCTCTCTCGCACCCAAGCATTTTCTTCCTCGTACTTGTGCCCTTTTACACGTGCAACATGTAAGATTAAAAAAGATAAGGTAATTATCATAGGTAATTATCAGAGATCGATAAAAAAGAAGAAGAACATCAATTATTCGACGTTTGGTAAGTATTATTATCGTTATCAGAGATCGGTAAGAAAGAAAAACGCAAATGGTACATGTAACGAAATAAGCCCGCACGCTGTAAGGGTCGGGAAACTATGCTCGTCGTCTTCGAGGGAGGTAAGCGCGAACGCCGTGAGGGAGGGAATCTGTCCTCTTCGGGCGCAGGAGTGGGGGCGTCGTTGCGGGCCCCGCGGGTTCCATCTATCTCGCGCCCGAGTATTTTCTTCCTAGCACTCATGCGCCGTGCAGCATATAGTAATACATTAGAATCTTTATAGAGCGCGCGATATCGGTAGGAACGTCTCGCAACGATGGCCCGAACAGAAGAACGAAAAACGTAAAGTTTGCAAATTACAATCCGGCAGCAAATCTTTCATTTGCGCGATAAAATTTCTCAAGGACTAAATATGAAATAAAACGGTAGAGGTGACATCATTTGTTGGCGATGAGAATATTGGAGAACGTGCGAAGGAAACATTACACCGGATGAGAATATCATATGGGAGGAAATGCGTTAGAAAGAAAGACACATACATCCAAGCTATTACTTTTTACTATAATAATATGAAAAAATGATAAATATATGTATAAAAAGCAGTAAATAAAAAATGAAATAAAAAACTATGATCAAAATGAAATAAAATAAAATAAAAAAATATGATGAAAATGATTAATATATAAAATAATATACTATAATAAACATGATTAATATACATACATTTAAAAGACTATAATAAAAAATGAAATAAACTATATAAAAATACATTTAGAGAACTATATAAAAAATGATATAAAAACAAATGATTAAATGAAATAAAACTAATAAAAGATTAATATATAAAAATAATAATAGATTAATATACATAAAAAATGAAATAAAAAACTATAATAAAATAAAATTAAATTAAATAAAATAAAATTAAATAATGAACCACTTTGCATTAAGACGGTGACAAACCCGTTGGTATAATAAAAATATGAAATAAAAAATATGAAATAAAAATACAAATACAAATACAAATACAAATACAAATACAAATACAAATACAAGTACAAGAACAAGTACAAGTACAAGTACAAGTACAAGTACAAGTACAAGTACAAG
>NW_026532861.1:2870-3090 GCF_026283585.1 Hylaeus volcanicus | reverse complement strand
CGTATTGTTTTCTTAAATTTCATTTCACAGTGCCAGCGGCGTAATGCTTTCTGAAATTTCATTTCACAGTGCCAGCGGCGTAATGCTTTCTTAAATTTTGTTTCAAACTGCCAGCGGCGTAATGCTTTCTTAAATTTTATTTCAATCTGCCAGCGGCGTAATGCTTTCTTAAATTTTATTTCAAAGTGCCAGCGGCGTAATGCTTTCTTAAATTTTATTT
>NW_026532861.1:202-2860 GCF_026283585.1 Hylaeus volcanicus | reverse complement strand
TTTTATTTCAAAGTGCCAGCGGCGTAATGCTTTCTTAAATTTTATTTTCACAATGCCAGCGGCGTAAGGCTTTCTTAAAGTTTAAGTCTAAATTGCCAACGGCATATCGCTTGTCTAGAGTTTATTTCAATGTGCCAGCGGCGTAATGCTTTCTTAAATTCTATTTTCAAAATGCCAGCGGCGTAATGCTTTCTTAAATTTTATTTCACAGTGCCAGTGGCGTAATGCTTTCTTAAATTTTATTTCAAACTACCAGCGGCGTAGTGCATTCTTAAATTTTATTTCAAAATGCCAGCGGCGTATTGCTTTCTTTAATTTCATTTCACAGTGACAGCGGCGTATTTCTTTCTTAAATTTCATTTCATAGTGCCGGCGGCGTAATGCTTTCTTAAATTTTATTTCAAACTGCCAGCGGCGTACTGCTTTCTTAATTTTTATTTCAAAGTTCCAGCGGCGTAATGCATTCTTAAAATTTAATTCATATTGCCAGCCGCGTATGGCTTGTCTACAGTTTATACCAAGGTGCCAGCGGCGTATTGCTTCCTTAAATTTTATATCAAAGCGCCAGCGTCGTATTGCTATCATAAATTTTATTTCAAAGTGCCAGCGGTGTATTGTTTTCTTAAATATCATTTCACAGTGCCAGCGGCGTAATGATTTCTTAAATTTTATTTCAAACTACCAGCGGCGTAGTGCATTCTTACATTTTACTTCAAAATGCCAGCCGTGAATTGCTTCCTTTAATTTCATTTCACAGTGCCAGCGGCGTAATTCTTTCTTAAATTTTATTTCAAAATACCAGCTGCGTATTGCTTTCTTAAACTTTATTTCAAAATGCCAGCGGCGTAATGCTTTCTTAAATTTTATTTCATATTGCCAGCGGCATATGGCTTGTCTAAAGTTTATACCAAGGTGCCAGCGGCGTATTGCTTCCTTAAATTTTATATGAAAGCGCCAGCGTCGTACTGCTATCATAAATTTTATTTCAAAGTGCCAGTGGTGTATTGTTTTCTTAAATATCATTTCACAGTGCCAGCGGCGTAATGCTTTCTTAAATTTTATTTCAAACTACCAGCGGCGTAGTGCATTCTTACATTTTATTTTCAAACTGCAAGCGGCGTAATGCTTTATAAATTTTTTTTCATAATGCCAGTGGCGTAATGCTTTCTTAAATTTTAATTCGAAATTGCCAGCGCCATATTGCTTGTCTAAAGTTCATTTCAATGTGCCAGCGGCGTAATTCTTTCGTAAATTATATTTCAAAATGCCAGCGGCATATTGCTTTCTTAAATTTTATTTCAAAATGCCAGCGGCGTATTGCTTTCTTAAATTTCATTTCACAGTGCCAGTGGCGTAATGCTTTCTTAAATTTTATTTCACAGTACAAGCGGCGTATTGCTTTCTTAAATATTATTTCAAAATGCCCGCGGCGTAATGCTTCCTTAAATTTTATTTCAAACTGCCAGCGGCGTAATGTTTCTTAAATTTTGTTTCAAAATGCCAGCGGCGTAATGCTTTCTTAAATTTTAATTCTAAATTGCCAGCGGCGTATTGCTTCAAAGTGCCAGTGGCGTATTGTTTTCTTAAATATCATTTCACAGTGCCAGCGGCGTAATGCATTCTTAAAATTTAATTCAAATTACCAGCAGCGTATTGCTTTATAAATTTTTTTTCATAATGCCAGTGGCGTAATGCTTTCTTAAAGTTTAATTCTAAATTGCCAGCGGCATATTGCTAGACTAGAGTTTATTTCAATGTGCCAGCGGCGTAATGCTTTCTTAAATTCTATTTTCACAATGCCAGCGGCGTAATGCTTTCTTAAATTTTATTTCAAAATGCCAGCGGCGTAATTCTTTCTTAAATTTTATTTCAAAGTACAAGCGGCGTATTGCTTTCTTAAATATTATTTCAAAATGGCAGCGTTGTATTGCTTTCTTGAATTTTATTTCAAAATGCCAGCGGCGTATTGCTTTCTTAAATCTTATGTCGAAGTACCAGCGGTTTATTGCTTTCTTAAATTTCATTTCACAGTGCCAGGGGCGTAATGCTTTCTTAAATTTTATTTCAAACTGCCAGCGGCGTAATGCTATCTTAAATTTAATTTCAAAGTACCAGGGGTGTATTGCTTTCTTAAATTTAATTTCACAGTGCCAGCGGCGTAATGCTTTCTTAAATTTTATTTCAAAGTGCCAGTGGCGTAATTATTTCTTAAATTTTATTTCAATGTACAAGCGGCGTATTGCTTTCTTAAATATTATTTCAAAATGGCAGCGGTGTTATGCTTTCTCGAATTTTTTTTCAAAGTACAAGCGTCGTATTGCTTTCTTAAATTTTATTTCAAAGTACCAGCGGTTTATTGCTTTCTTAAATTTCATTTCACAGTGCCAGGGGCGTAATGCTTTCTTAAATTTTATTTCTAACTGCCAGCGGCGGAATGCTTTATAAATTCTATTTTCATAATGCCAGTGGTGTAATGCTTTCTTAAATTTTAATTCGAAATTGCCAGCGGCATATTGCTTGTCTAAAGTTTATTTCAATGTGCCAGCGGCGTAATGCTTTCTTAAATTTTATTTCAAATTGGCAGCGGCATATGGCTTGTCTAAAGTTTATACCAAGGTGCCAGCGGCGTATTGCTTTCTTAAATATTATTTCAAAATG
>NW_026532861.1:0-192 GCF_026283585.1 Hylaeus volcanicus | reverse complement strand
TGCTTTCTCAAATTTAATTTCACAGTGCCAGCGGCGTAATGCTTTCTTAAATTTTATTTCAAAACGCCAGCCGCGTATAGCTTTCTTAAATTTCATTTCATAGTGCCGGCGGCGTAATGCTTTCTTGAATTTTATTTTCAAAATACCAGCGGCGTATTGCTTTCTTAAATTTCATTTCACAGTGCCAGCTGC
>NW_026532860.1:2077-2885 GCF_026283585.1 Hylaeus volcanicus | reverse complement strand
ACACAAGCGATACGCCGCTGGCAATTTGAAATAATATTTAAAAAAGCAATACGCCGCTGGCATTTTAAAATAAAATGTAGACAAGCAATAAGCCACTGGTACTTTGAAATAAAATTCAAGTGAGCAATACGCCGCTGGCACCTTGGTTTAAACTTCAGAGAAGCGATACGCCGCTGGCATTTTGAAATAAAATTTAAGAAAACAATACGCAGCTGGCATTATGAAATAATATTTAAGAACGCAATACGCCGCTGGCACTTTGAAATAAAATAGAAGAAAGCATTACGCCGCTGGCACTGTGGAAGGAAATTTAAGAAAACAATACGCCCCTGGCATTTTGAAATAATATTTATATTAGCAATACGACGCTGGCACTTTGAAATAAAATTAAAGAAAGCATTACGCCACTGGCACTGTGAAATGAAATTTAAGAAAGCATTACGCCGCTGGCACTATGGAAGGAAATTTAAGAAAACAATACGCCCCTTGCATTTTGAAATAATATTTGTATTAGCAATACGACGCTGGCACTTTGAAATAAAATTAAAGAAAGCATTATGCCGCTGGCACTGCGAAATGAAATTTAAGAAAGCAATACGCCGCAGGCATTTTGAAATAAAATTAAAGAAAGCATTACGCCGCAGGCACTGTGAAATGGAATTTAGGAAAGCATTACGCCGCTGGCACTTTGAAATAGACTTTAGGCAAGCAATATGCCGCTGGCAATTTGAAATAAAATTAAAGAAAGCATTACGCCACTGGCACTGTGAAATGAAATTTAAGAAAGCAATACGCCGCTGGCACTGTG
>NW_026532860.1:1107-1977 GCF_026283585.1 Hylaeus volcanicus | reverse complement strand
TACGCTGCTGGAATTTTGAAATAAAATTTAGAAAAGCATTACGCCGCTGGCACTTTGAAATAAACTCTAGGCAAGCAATATGCCGCTGGCAATTTGAAATAAAATTAAAGAAAGCATTACGCCACTGGCACTGTGAAATGAAATTTAAGAAAGCAATACGCCGCTGGCACTGTGAAATGAAATTGAAGAAATCAATACGCCGCTGGAATTTTGAAATAACATTTAAGGAAGCAATACGTCGCTGGCACCTTGATATAAACTTTAGACAAGCGATACGCCGCTGGCAATTTGAATTAAAATTATAGAAAGCATTACGGCACTGGCATTGTGAAATGATATTTAAAAAAATAACACTTAGCTGGCACTATGAAATAATAAGTAAGGACGCAATACGCAGCTGGCACTCTGAAATAATATTAAAGAAAGCAATACGCCGCTGGTACTTTGAAATAAAATTTAAGAAAACAATACGCCGCTGACACTTTGAAATAAAATTTATGATAGCAATACGACGCTGGCACCTTGAAATAAAATTTAAGGAAGCAATACGGCGCTGGCACCTTGATATAAACTTTAGACAAGCGTTACGCCGCTGTCAATTTGAAATAATATTTAAAAAAGCAATACGCCGCTGGTAATTTGAAATAAAATTTAAGAAAGCAATCCGCCGCTGGCATTGTGAAATTAAAAATTAAGAGCATTACGCCGCTGGCACTATGAAATCAAATTAAAGAAAGCATTGCGGCACTGGCACTGTGAAATGAAATTTAAGAAAGCATTACGCCGCTGGCACTATGAAATAAAATTAAAGAAAGCATTACGCCGCTGGCACCTTGATATAAACTTTAGACAAGCGTTACGCCGCTGGCA
>NW_026532860.1:0-1097 GCF_026283585.1 Hylaeus volcanicus | reverse complement strand
AATTTGAAATAATATTTAAAAAAGCAATACGCCGCTGGTAATTTGAAGTAAAATTTAAGAAAGCAATACGCCGCTGGCATTGTGAAATTAAAAATTAAGAGCATTACGCCGCTGGCACTATGAAATCAAATTAAAGAAAGCATTGCGGCACTGGCACTGTGAAATGAAATTTAATAAAACAATACGCAGCTGGCATTATGAAATAATATTTAAGAGCGCAATACGCCGCTGGCACTCTGAAATAATATTAAAGAAAGCAATACGCTGCTGGTACTTTGATATAAATTTTACACAAGCGATACGCCGCTGGCAATTTGAAATAATATTTAAAAAAGCAATACGCCGCTGGCATTTTAAAATAAAATGTAGACAAGCAATAAGCCACTGGTACTTTGAAATAAAATTCAAGTGAGCAATACGCCGCTGGCACCTTGGTTTAAACTTCAGAGAAGCGATACGCCGCTGGCATTTTGAAATAAAATTTAAGAAAACAATACGCAGCTGGCATTATGAAATAATATTTAAGAACGCAATACGCCGCTGGCACTTTGAAATAAAATAGAAGAAAGCATTACGCCGCTGGCACTGTGGAAGGAAATTTAAGAAAACAATACGCCCCTGGCATTTTGAAATAATATTTATATTAGCAATACGACGCTGGCACTTTGAAATAAAATTAAAGAAAGCATTACGCCACTGGCACTGTGAAATGAAATTTAAGAAAGCATTACGCCGCTGGCACTATGGAAGGAAATTTAAGAAAACAATACGCCCCTTGCATTTTGAAATAATATTTGTATTAGCAATACGACGCTGGCACTTTGAAATAAAATTAAAGAAAGCATTATGCCGCTGGCACTGCGAAATGAAATTTAAGAAAGCAATACGCCGCAGGCATTTTGAAATAAAATTAAAGAAAGCATTACGCCGCAGGCACTGTGAAATGGAATTTAGGAAAGCATTACGCCGCTGGCACTTTGAAATAGACTTTAGGCAAGCAATATGCCGCTGGCAATTTGAAATAAAATTAAAGAAAGCATTACGCCACTGGCACTGTGAAATGAAATTTAAGAAAGCAATACGCCGCTGGCACTGTG
>NW_026532859.1:2432-5991 GCF_026283585.1 Hylaeus volcanicus | reverse complement strand
TACGTTAAAAATACTCGAAAATAATTGAAAGTAATTCGAAATAATTGCGAAATAATTGAAAGTAATTCGAAATAATTGTGAAATAATTGAAAGTAATTCGAAATAATTGAAAATACTTGAGAAATACACAAAAACAATCGGAAATAATTAGAAATAATTGTAAAATACGTAAAAACGAAAGAAAAATAACGAAAGATTCTTCCATTCACAAAATGTCGAACATTCGTTCAAAGATATCGGTTCGAGGCTTTTCGTCTCCGATCGGAATACAGTACCGAGAGCTCCCGGGGTCCGATTCGGTCGAAGGCAAACAAATCCTAAAAATCCGTACCGCGGACGTCCCACGTCCAGCGGCGGCGTCACTAATCACAGAGCCAAGTGATTCCAGCACGAGAGCCGCGAGAAATACTCGCAGTCCAGAAGCAGACGCAACACATTTCTCGCCTATTAAGGCCGTCCCACCCACGCTCAGTCCGGCAAAGATTTCCGCCTCGCGGAAATCCACGTCGCCTGTTCACTGTCGGAGACCGCTTCTGGGTGAAATAGTGTTCCTGAGAAAAACTCGACGATCCAAGGGGATTTCCTTTTCTCCCTCCCCTCCCTACCCCACCCACTACCCCATCTACTCTATTCTTTGTCTTTTCCAGCGCTGCTCTTCTGCAGTGCTTGCTTCCGTCGCTTCCTGTGTCACACGCCGTTGAGCACGCTCCAACCCCTTGTTCTTAGGGAAGAGGGCACACCGGCGACACTCTTCGCACGTCCGGCACCACGGAAAGTGCCCTAATTGTTGATACAACATGGGTCATACCGAGGCGATCCACCCCGGTAGATTCGGAGGGTGGCTCGAGTGGGCCACCCAAACGTTTGAGAAAGCTAGAAATTACGGAACGCGGGAGCAATGTTAAATTTGGAAATATTAAAGGAACTCGTTCAGGTCGATTGCTGAGCTCGTTGTGGCGAACTGTGTGACAGTTAACAGAGGAATTTACGTCGATTGAACTGTTTATATTGATACTTCGTTGAAATTCTTGGTGTTTTTTTTTTTTCGTTTATTATTATATTATTGTTTTTTAATTTTAATTTCATTTGTTGTTAAACATTTTTAAAAATAGTCCACGTTCGAAGGATTATTTAATACAGACTAATACAAAATAATTATACTGTTGTATTACAAAATGAATAATATACACACAACAACAGTAATAATATTGTAATAATAATTTATTATCATATTATTGTTTTTAATTTTCTATTTTATTTGTTGTTAAACATTTTTAAAAATAGTCCACGTTCGAAGGATTGTTTAATACAGACAACTATAAAATAATCATACTATTATATTACAAAATGAATAATATACATACAACAACAATAATAATATTGTAATAATAATTTATTATCATATTATTGTTTTTAATTTTAATTTTATTTGTTGTTAAACATTTTTAAAAATAGTCCACGTTCGAAGGATTGTTTGATACAGACTACTATAAAATAATCATACTATTATATCATAGAATGAATAATATACATATAACATATTTACAAATGATATATTTTAACATATCTGGTTTAAGAAACTATTTTTAAATATCGTAATGCACTCCATGAAGTAGAAAATCATATACCATTAAAATTTCTCATTCTAAATCTCTCCAAATTGTAATATAAAAATCACAGACGCCGATTGCAACCAGTCATTGAATACGACATATTCGCATCGTCATTTCTCCAAAATTGATTTCAACAGAAAGAAGTCTGAACAACACACGTCGGTTACGTGGAAGACTCCCGAGACTTAGCGCACGTATTTGTCTGTGAAGTTCTTGAAAAGTGTGCCAGTCTCGGATGGTTGGCGATCGAGGACCGTGCGGAAATGTCGCAGGAAACGCAAGTTCCTGTACCGAAGAAGAAAGAACGATGATGGAGAAAGATCCTAGGAATTAGGTTCCACGGTGGACGGACGACAATGGATTTCGAGAGGCTGGTAGAACGACAATGGCAATCCGATATTACGTTACCGACCCCTGCTACACATTCTCTCTACCCTGCGAAGCGATGATCGGTGGCTTCGACGGTGGCCAAAGAACGACCTTTTGCCTCCGGTATTTATCCAGTGAAAGCTTTTATTATGTGAATCTCGTATCCGTCGTTTAATACCCGACCTCCTTTGTCGGTTCTCCCTTTTCAAAAACATTGTATCGAGTGGCATGATCGCGGAAAAAGGATCTCTACCGCATGTGTCTCTTCGATCCCTCTGCCTTCTTCTCTTCGTCTTGCTTTTCTCCAATTTCTTATTACTTCCACCGGAAGTTTACTACTCTAGCTCTCTGTCGCGCAAACTTTCTTATTTCAAGGCAATTCAGTTGAGGATCGCCCGACATACGAACACAAGGGGTTGAAGCAACCTTTTCGTAACATTTTTTTACTCCCCATACCTTTTTGTAACGTAGAACGATCAACAATCTTCATTAAAGGACTTTTAGTTAACGAAAATGTTGTTTTAATTCGCTTATAAATAAACAATTTTAATATCAATGATATCAACAACGTGGCATCGTATTTTTCGTGCAAAACTGAATCGAAAGTTCCTTTTCCATTTTTCAATCTGAACTCTCGTTACCGAGATATGAGCAGTTCAAGTTTTTATGCGGGAAATGCATGCGCAGTGTCCTCTGCGCAGCCACGTGGTCAGCTGACTGGGATGCAGATGGCGCGCATCGTTTGCACATGAACAAACTTTAATTGCTCGGTAACGAACCGTTGGAATTGAAAATGACAAAGAACTTTTCGATTCCTTTTTCATTCGTTGAATTTATCCTAACAATAAATCCCATGTTTTTGTTAGCAATCGTTATATGCAGGTCGGAATGGAACAAAGTATAACTCTGGGGAAATTTAGAATATAGTAAACACGGTTGGAAACGTAACTAAGTGATGTACAAGTATCGAAGATGGGTAAAATTCAATTATTTCGATGTACGATGTTCCTTCCCATAAATAACCAACAATTTATACTTCTAGTAGTAAAACAGAAAGTTACCAAAGCGTCTTGAGGATACTGTAACCCCCAAAAGAAATTCAGAGAGGATTCTGTGGTTAGGTGGCAGAAACGATCGACCAAACGAGATCTCACGAACGAAATATGGATGCTATGGCAAGTGTATGATCGATTACTTACATTGTGGAGCTTGTAGTAGAGGCCGCACGCGTTGCAGACTGGTTCCCCTGCCTGATTCCTCCGCCATAGCGTGGTGGTCGCAGTCTTGCAGTTGGCGCAGCTGGTGCCCGCCCGCCTCGCCGCACTCTGCAGCGACAGTTTTGGAAAAAAAACAAACAGATATCACATCCGTAACGGCAACATCCACCGATTGATTGCATCCACCAAATTAATTACAGAGAAATGTAATTGGACTTCCCCCAAATGTATTAAGAGGTTACGTTACTCATTAATATAAATTGTTATTGTTTGGGAATTAATTGCAGGAAAACTATAAGTTCAAATGGATTGCGCTCTTAGTACGTGAATGTGTATTCATTGGGTAATGGAAATATATTT
>NW_026532859.1:1023-2422 GCF_026283585.1 Hylaeus volcanicus | reverse complement strand
TAATTGCAGGAAAACTAGAACTTCAAATGGATTGCGCTCTTAGTATGAGAATTTGTACCTTCTGCAGAGTGCAAATATATTTTTGTTTCTTCCAAAAGACCGTTTTTGACAAAATGGCGGTCCTACATAAAGTACTGTGTTTTTATGAATCCCATAATGCTTCAAGCATCTTCACCCAGAATTTTAATACTCAGCAAATACAATACAAACTTCGACGATATATAAATTTTGAGGTTATGTTCAAACATTAGAAGGATAGAAGACATCCTCCACCCCTCCCACCATGCAAATAACCACTCACACACCGTAAAATTTCCAATGGGCAAGTTACGTGGTCCCTGGAACCCTCCTTTCAGGGATCTTTCATCCCTCGTCGCGTCAGAGGTTTTCGAGGTCGAGTAATCGATCGAGGAATTCTATTCTTACGGTCGAGCTGCTTCCAGAATCGAGAAGCCACAAACTGAGACGGGATCGCGTGAAATCGGCCGCCCTTAATCCCCGATTCGACCGGATTCGGGTAGAAACGTGAACCCGTGTTTTTACCTGTGGCCCACAGAACATTCCCCCCACACCCCTCCCGTCATCTGACCTGCGAACGGATCGAAAACGATCGCAGGTACACCTGTTTGCCGCGTTCTCGGTTGGCAAACACTTAAACGAAAAAAAGGGGGGATTTGTCGTGCACCCCGTCGAGCCACCTTGCTTCGCACCCTCTTCTCAGAGGGTCGAACAGAAATCTTGTTTCGATGATTTATCAACAACTCGATTATCCATTTCGCTACCTAATTTTCTACGTTGACGTCCCTGACAACGATATTTATTAATTTTCTTTTTTTTTTTATACTGAAAAATACGGGTGACTTTCCGCCCTCCGTCGATTTCGAAATTCCGACAAAAAAATCGTAACTTTCCGATTCGGTGAACGGATCCCAACGATCGACACGAGAAACCGCGTGCAATTGGACGAAGAATTTTTTAAAAATACGAAACTATCGAAAGAATGTATCTTTGGGTAATTTTCAAAAATTCCTAGCTCTGTCGATAGTAAACATTCTGGATCGAAACGTTCTCGAGGTTCCAGATATAATTAGGTTCTCGCGATATAATTAGGGGTAAAACTAGACAGTTTGTCCCTGACGTGAAATCCGAATTTTAAAAAAAAAAAAAAAAACGAAAGGACGACTTTTCATCGTCCACATTTCGTAAGGTTCACGGTACATTGCGCGCCCGGTTTAATCCACGCCTCCTCCTCACCCCTAACCGCGTTATATTCCATTTGCTAACGATCCCCCGGCGAACCAGCCAGCAAAAATTCGTTTCTTCCCCCCGTTTAATAACCATTAGCCTGAGAAGCTGCTGCCATCGACGATTTTCAGGCTACTCTGTGGGGGGGGGGGGG
>NW_026532859.1:0-923 GCF_026283585.1 Hylaeus volcanicus | reverse complement strand
TCCCCTCCACGCCACCCCCTCCGTCTACCACTCTCGCCCTCGTCCACTTCTGTCCGCGAAGGTGAAAGGCTGGACGGGCGAGGGTGTCAAAGATCTAGAACAGATAGGAGCCTCTATATTGATGAGGTGGCTCTCCGCGTATTGATTCCACGCGGAGAGGTTTTCGCCGGGGCCCGGAGCACCCTGCAGACCCCTTTTGCTACGCGCAAGGGTTGATAAGATCCGACAGATAAGGCATGATTACACACCGCGTCGCCCCAAAACCCCTCAACCGCGTCGCGTTCTTCTCGTTCGTTGTCCCACGGGCTTGCCTTCTGACCCCCTCCTCCCCCTCCCGCCCCCCCGCCCCCTCCGCCCCGTACCTCGCGGCCAACAGTGTAAACAGTCCTTTAGGTTGATGGCCGGCTCGCCTCGGCGAGGGTTTTCGTGTCGTCCCGACATTTACTTCTGAATCATCCGGAAGAGTGACGGGGGAATATTTTGCGGTGTGATTCAACGACGCGAGGATTGGGTGAGTTTCGGGGAATCTTATCTGGAACACCTGACCGTAGATCGGTTATTTGTTATTTGGTAGGTTAACAATGACGATTTAAGGGATTTAGGGCTGGTTAGCTGTGCGATTGGTAGGTAGTTTGATTCAATTTAGTTTATTTATTAACAGTTTCGAAGGAATTGATAACTCGGTACGTTCACTGTTTTATTAATTTTTTGGCTCAACAATTCTGGAATGCGGCTAGCAGTAGGGAATATGTTGATAAAAGGGTGGAATTGTTTGCGCAAACCTACCGGATGCAAGCCTGCTGCTATCGAAAGTGCATAAATAATTCCACAGATTTGTTCATTTTAACCCTCAACAATTTCAAAGCTTTTATAGCGGTAGACTTGTATCTGGTAGGTTTGCAGAAAGGATTCCACAATTTTGT
>NW_026532858.1:9094-14747 GCF_026283585.1 Hylaeus volcanicus | reverse complement strand
TAAGATCTTTGGGATTTATATATCTTTGGGATATATTTAATTCCATTGTTATATTTAAATTATATATATATTATTTAAATATAACAATGCAATTCAATTAGAGAAGGGAAATTATTTATCTCGAACAAAATGAAGCACACCCTCAAGTTCGTTACATGAAACTTTCTGCATCCACTTTATTAATTTCATTAAACTTTGCTACTCTATAGAATTTTATATATTGCGTGCAATTTATTTACATTATTATGCTTCACGCGTAGAAGTGCTGTACGCATGCCACTGTATGGATATGCATAGATACTGTTCGCATCAATATTAGATGTACGTGCTGCACGCGATTTCAATTTCACTTTAGTTAAATGGTATTGGTATTTAATTATCTCGTGCAATCTGCACGACTAATTTCCTCCAAGTGGTAGCAATTTGCTCTAAACACTGTAGAATAGTAGGCGAAATATAAGTCAAATGGTTGGGGAGCAATCAATTGCGATCAATCATCATATTCTCCCAAAAGTGTGATTCCAAAAATTCCCAATCTACTGTAAATAAAATAAAATAACTACACACTCGTTGAATGTTTTTTTATCCTATTTGGACGGAACTGATGGCTTCAGTAGTTTAGATTCAATCGAGGACTCGTATTGGCTTTATGCCTCAAGTTTTACAAAGTGTCCTGAAAGTAACGATTCGGAGCATTCAACAGGTTCCCGCGGACGTTATATTCACGACTTGATTCTAAATTCTTCGCAAATATAGAGACACAACTGGCAATATAAAAAATAGTGTCCGAACTGAAAGTTGACAACTTCTTTCTCTTTTCTTCGTACTCTTAATTACTACTCTCTTGCATTTATTCTTCTTGAAGCTTGAAATATAATTAAAATATTTCACGCACGAAACAATATGAACGCGAAACTATCGAAACAATATTGTAGACGATAATTATGGCAGATTTTCAAAGGCCTCGGCGCAGACTCTCCTAGTATCGCGGATATCGTATTTGTCAATGTTAACGATACCGCTTGCTTACTCGTTATTTGGCGATTCGTTTTCATTAGTGATCAAAGTCGTAATATTAATAACGCGATTTGGATTACTACAGTTGCGTTATTAATACCAAACGAGTATGACGTTTTCGAAACAGATTTATTTGCAATAAACCAACATTTTCGCGATAAACGTTACTCTGAATAAATTGAAGACATTTAATGGAATTGCACGAGAGTCTAGAATAAAATTATTCATTTATTTCTGGATTGTTTATCTATACACTGTCGTTCAAAATTATTCGATCACTGTTTATGCGAATGGGGAAAACAAGGGAATTGGATCGATTGGATTAATTTACTAAATTGTTTGTAGCAAAAATGTATTTAAATTCGAAGACTGAAATATATAGTTTCTCAGTAAATTAATCCAATTGATCCAATACTTTTCACCCTTTTTCTCAGTCAGCCCCAAAATGGGAAGTATCAAACACGGAACTGCAAAGAGGCCAAGTAGTATGTTAAATAAAAATTTCCCTGTTTCGTTGAAAATTTACAAAGCCAACAAAAACTTATTCCCTCAAGACTGTTCCAACTAAATTTCGTTCTTGACTCAAAGCTCAGATATTCAAATGTAATTAACTTTCGTGGACTTAATACACCTACACGCAAACCATAAATTTCAACAAGAAAGCGCTGCAGGAAAGTCTCGCGTAGCACATTTAAATATCCCTGCGTTTTTCCAAGCGTTATCGTTAACACAGGTTCATTAATCGATAGATAAGCGCGGTCACGGAAAAGGGGTTCATTTGTGAACTAAAATAAAAGGAGGAAAAAAAAAGCTGGGTGGTAATGTGAGAAAGTCACGGAGTGAGTGAGTCGTTAAATTATTTTAATAAATATTATGCACCAAGTAATTCATTTTTTAAACACGTTCATTTAAAGTCGATCAACGACGGAGATCATTATCGACTGCTATAAATTATAAATGACACGTTACAAATTTTGTCAAATAAATTGATCTCCTTAAATAACTCGATAACTTTTTTACAACCCCTTAACTTCGTTTGAATTAGATTTAAAATTATTATTCAAATTTAATTTCATCCTTTCACTTTGAAATACGTTACAGTCAGACGTGGGTAATATTTGTAGAATAAATATTTTAAATACTGTTTTAAATAATAGATTCTTCATAATTTAAATAAAATAGTATTTCAAATGGGATATAAAATTTCAGCAAATAAAGTATTTTATTTTGATAATGTAAAACGTAAAATAAAATATGTTTCATTTTAATAACATGAAGCAATAACATAATTCTTAATTTGAAAATAAACTGTGTATGTATGATACACAGATGGAGAAACTATTTCTTGCAAATATTATGATTTCTTGCGATTGAAGAATATCTCTTTCCATCATCCATTTTATGAAGATTCTTATTGAAGATTCATAATAGGAGTATTCATTGAAGAACTACATTGAATGTATGTTTATAATTCAGAGGAAAAGTACTTCGTTCGTTTTAAATTACCAAAATAAATATATGTTTTATCCAACTTCGAAAAAGGAGGAGTTACTCAATTCGATACACATATATACTTCTTTTACACTATAATTTAGTAAAATAAAATATTCCGAACTATGGTACAAATATTTTCAGTGTTTTTCAAATAAAATATTCTTTGAAATATTATCTTAGAAATTTCTTATGACAAATAAAATATTTTATTTAAAAAAATACTTGCATGATCCGAAATAAAATATTTTATTTTTAAAAATACATGCACGATTCGAAATAAAATATTTATTTACTATTTCCTATTTAAAATACGTATTTTATCCAGCTCTGGTTACAGTTTATTTTCTACACTGTGACAATCAAAATTTCCAACCAGTTTCACAAATTCTGTCCGTTACCTTGTCGAGTGGTTGTTCGTTATTCTTAATTGGGGATTTTAGCAATCAGAGGGTGGATGATATCTGCTCGATAAACGCGACGAAAATTGACGGGCGATTATCAACGATTCCAGTGCAGTTCCCTGTAATATCGTTGCACATATTTCTACGGGGTTCCAGCACGAACCGCGATTCAAACTGAAAGCACGATCAATCCCCGCGTATTTTCTGCTTTACCGACCTCCACCGGAAATTACCGCAGACTCCGACATTTCCGGTTAATCTCGAGCCATTAACCGGGAGGATATTAAAGCTCGACAAAATTAAAAGACGATATTTCCACGGATTAATGGTTTTTATTGGCTCGGCAATTATCAGTGGAGACGTTTTAGGTATTTCCTTCGTGATAACGTTCGTCATCAAAATTATGCTATTCCGTTTACCTTCGATTGGAAATATAAAAGATCTTGCATGCTGAGTGTAAGTATATGGTCACTATAAGAATTGTTGCTGGTAACTACGCTCAGCCAATTTAATAATTCGTATTAGAATTGATTCGAGATTTAAATAAAAGTATAAAACTGAGATTCCATAGTCCAACGCACATGTTTACTCACAATTATTATCGACTCGTTTATGCAAAATTTCATAAAAACGTGCGACTGTGAGCTCGATGTTTCCTTATTACAAATCGCGTAACATAAATCGGAACGGTGTCGAGTTGCCAGACGTGCTTATCGGTAACGTGCAATACGTAGGAGATACAACATGCGAAATCCATTTGTATTCATGCAGAGATTTCCTATCCGAAGTGCGATTTTCCGCCCCGCGCGAAATTTATGCGATCAACGTGAATCTAAATGACGTACGCGGGCATAGATGTAACAAGTTTTATTGCGCTTGGAATCGAAGGAATTCACCCAGGCTGCGTTTACCTGTATTTTTTGCGAAAATTAGACAAAAATGTATACATATAAAATACAATTTAGCTACCATTCGAAATGTCAACTTTTAAATACAAAAGGGAAGCATGTTCAAATCTTCAACTTACTTTTGCATTCCTAGTTTCTCTCTTTCGAAAGCTCGGAATATATTCGTGATTAACGTCTCTTCAAACGTTACAGTTAGGATGCAAACGGACTAAAAATTCCACTGAAAACTGACACACGTGCGCCAAAACTTACTTCATGGCTCATTTATGCTAACTCGCACTGAATCAATTGAACGAACGAATAATATTTTAGTACTAGGCATTTGTGATTTCTTTTATTGCAGGAAAGAAGGCCTTTCGTTTTGGCGAGAGCTTTTAATGAAGCTGCTTAAAACGGCAGACATTAGCGACTCGAGTCTTTGATTTCCCAAATGGTTCAAAACCTTTCCCCACCCCTCCAATGCAGATGCATTGATCCTTAACCTTTCAACTGCTGCGCTCCAAGCGCGGTACGACAAAACTACTTTAGATAGAGTGAAAGAGTACACTTACTGTTAGTACATTTTTGTGGACGATTCTGTAAAATTTGCAAAATTTAATAATATTATCTAAAGCAAATCCGTAACGGATGATCTTGTTATATAAAATAAAAAATTTTAAATAAAAAATTTACAATACTCCCACAGATCAATAATTTCACTTAACACGAATTTACAGTTTCCTGAACATTGAACAAAAATAAAGAGCCCAGAATTTAATTCTTGCATAGTCTTTGTTACAAAATGCACTGAGTAAGATTGCAACGCGAACCTTCAGTTATCCTGGACATTTAAAAGAATAAAGACCCTGGAATCTAAACGTTTCAAGTACTAAGTTGACTCCCCCAGAGTCCTGGCCTTTGTTATCAAGTGCTCTAATTAACATTGCAACACGTTTTCCCGGGTCAGTAAAAAATTAAAGAGCCTAGAATCGAGACGTTTGAGGTAAATTAACTCCCCCAGAGTTCCGGGGGCTTTGTTAAAAGATGACCTATGAAATTAATTCAGCGCTTTGCCCCACAGCGGATTAATTCAGCCACGAAAGGGTGAAAATATCCTCGTTTCGAGGGTACTGCGGCGAATCTTTCGCTGCTCGGAAGTGGAGTGGGATCCCTCGGTTAGTAGCAGTTAGTAGCAGTACAACACTATGCGGAACCATTATCCCGCAATAGAAGGAGGAACCGACGGTATGCAGGCTGCGGTATCGATTGAATCGCGATGGGGTTAGGAGAAACCCAGCTTTGGTTACCGAAAGGCCAAACCCTCGACGTCTGTTACGGCTCGGGTTTGACAACGTAAGCCTAAACGCGCTAGCATTCTCGCCCGTGTCGCGTGACGCCGTGCCTTTCGAAGCGTGGCGCGAAAATTTCGTCTTCGATTCACGGTTTTCGACGTTTCCCCCGTTTGGACTGGTGAAAACCGACGAATTTTCTATTTCCACGCTGCTCTTGGGCGACTTGTCCATCCTGGCGGAAAGATAAACATAGAAGAATGCGTTCGCGCTTACTGACCCACTTCTTTCTTATCCCATTCGCCAAGAACGACGCAAACAGCCGAGAGTGTTTGGTGTTACAATGTTCCCGCATGCAGCAAAATTTTTTCGAGTAAAATCGATCGTCAAAATAGTTTTTACGCGAGAGATTTAGTGCGAAGAATGGAGTTTACACTATTGAACTTATTTTATGCAATTGTTGCAGGATGTTGGCAGAGCGTGAGCCACTATGTTTACATAAACTATGGTGTACCAACAAATTATGTGGTTAGATGACTTTAAACTCCAGACATTAATGTCATTA
>NW_026532858.1:6520-9084 GCF_026283585.1 Hylaeus volcanicus | reverse complement strand
GTCATTAAATTATTGAAATTATTTTATGCAAGTGTTGGAGGATGTTGGCAGAGGGCGTGTCACCATGTTTGCACAAACTAAGGCCTATCATGAAGTATTAAGTGTCTAAATATATGTATATATGGAGGTTGTAGGATTGATATTCAAGAAATTAATTAAGCTTCCCCGATGCGAGTCACCCACTCAAGGTCACTGAATCTACGGTTAATTTCCCAAAGATGCTAATACTGACTAACGACGGCGCGCATGCCAGCCCCAAACAGACGTTACGAGCGGAAACCACTCCGCGAAATTCAGTCACCGATGCAGCTTTAAGTTCCGCCTATACCCCTCTGCTAATTAGCCTAAGAGCGATCGGGACATCGGCTGTTCCCGAATACTCTCATAATTAGATGCGACTGTAGAGTGTCGGTCAATAGTTGTTACTTGTACGTAACAACGTCAATTTGCGGTACTCGGGGCTTCGTCAGAGTTTATCGAGCGAAGCCTCGATGAAGTGCTTTGCTAAGTAGACATCGAGACCCTTCCAAGAAGCACGAGGCGTACGAGCGTTTCGTAGATTCCCGGTTAGATACAGTCAATCCCGCAAGTATTCGTATATTTTATGTCTATTGAAGACATTTTTTATTATAATTTCGACACATCAAACCTGTCATTTAATGTAGACAAATTTCTTCGATAGACATGGAGGGTATGAATACTTACAAGACTGTCTGTGTATCTACTAATAGTATGTGTATGTACTAATACTACTACTCTTTTTGGCTGGCGCCCTCTGCCCTCCCTTATAGCTCGGGTACCTCGGGATTGCTAAACCCGTACTGCAGCTACAATCAAACATAGCTACAGCCCCTGAGGGTGTTCGTTGTTAAACTTAAATCCAGTAAAAAATTTCAAAAAAATTCCATGAAAAAGTCCTGTAATTCCGGTTTAACACGATGTTCGAATTAACAACAATAGTTCGAGCATCGATATGTTTATGAAGATATAGATTACGTTATTTTTGTAAAAGTTTCGTTATCTCGAGCAGGAACAAGCCGTGGAATCGGAACAATACGTACACGTTATTGTCCGCATTATTATTCAAGACGAGCTACATTCGTAGCCTATAAATCTGCGTTCCGCCGTGCATTTGCATTTAACGATGCGCGTAGCAGTTCTCCGTGAACGCAACCAGGCAATTTTGTTTATTCATATGCGCCAGACATGTGTACGTTCGCCTTACAACGAGTAATCGAGGTATACCACACAAGCAAACGTACCTTGGAATCACCGTTAACGACACGTGAAAATCGTTTACAAAAGAATAGAATTATCCTTTTGCGAATGAAATATGACAACTTTTTTATTATATGCATGCATCCGTGTCTTCGAATTTTATTATTACGTGAAATATAAGGAAATCAGTGATCCAAACGTTCAAAAAATTAACGTAGACACTGCGACATTGTATTTATTTACGTCACTAGTTCCAACTCGACGAGAAACGAACATAATTCTTCGAGAAATTAATTATAGAATTTAATTACAGTAAAAAAGAAAATCGAGAATCTCCCCTAGGCGTTTCTGATTCTGACTCTGAGTGAAAGCAGCCTTTGCAAAGTGGAATTTATCTTCAGCGAAACAAATGTCATGTCTCATACGTTCTTTTGTATCGAAGCTGCGGTGGATTTCTATTAATATTCATCCGACATGTCGGGATACTTTGCTCTTTGTTAGCGAGACCTGGCATAAATTGCAGCGAAGTATCGTGGAAGTGGCTTTGGCCGCGGATCAAGCGGAAATAGAGGTATGCTGACAAGACGAATGGCACTACGTACGACAACCGACGTCATTCCATCTGGATGCTTTTGCCCATCATGGATTCTATATAAACGAATTCCAATTAATTCCACGTTTTCTCGCTCGGCGTCGCGCGATCAATGGCTCCACCGACACCTCCTCGTGTACCATATCTGTGTTTTCACTCGTTCATCCCCCTCCAATCTCCGTCCTCGCGTGTATTTTTCAAAGCAACCCTTTTTAAATCACATCACACGAGCTTATTTCCGTTTTATTGGTATCTGTATTCATTTGAAAGTATTTTATTAATAAATATCCCTTGAATATTAAATTGCTTCTTATATACGTGAGAACTAGTTGTGTTTCATTCATAGCACGATAATCTCGCACAGTGTACTGCAGTATCCTCCACTCGTTTGCGAAATCAACGACGAAATTTTCTCGTAACGCGTCATTTAACTCGGCAACCTCCTCTGGGAACGTCTAGTAAGTATTCGTAGGAACGTAACTAGCCCCTTAATTGACTTATGAGCGTCCGCTGGGGAGACGTAACAAGTTCGTTGGACTGTAACTTCCTCGTTAAGACAATTTGGGAATAGTGAGAAATTCGTAGACGCGATAATTTGAAACGATAACTGCAATGATGATTGAAATTTTTATTTATGAAAAGTGGGGCGTTTAAGACAGGTCGTCCGCGTTGTTAATTTATCGCTGACCATATAGAAAATCCCTGACAACATTTATTTATATTATATACAATTTGGGGATAGTGAGAAATTCGT
>NW_026532858.1:0-6510 GCF_026283585.1 Hylaeus volcanicus | reverse complement strand
TGAAACGATAACTGCAATGATGATTGAAATTTTTATTTATGAAAAATTTATCGCTGACCGTATAGAAAATCCCTGAGAACATTCGTTTATATTTTAGACAAAGTTTTTTTTTTTTTGGAATATTCGAAACAATTTGATTTGTTGTTTATTTAGACGTACCTAAAACTATCGACATTTCGTTTCGTGTAATTCCTAGTTTCATCGCTGGCGAAATTTTAACAAAAAGAGGGTGTCGAGACGTTGCACAGAAAAATTCTAGGTTCATGTATCCTTATTACTGTTATCGATTTCTCGTATGTCCGTGCCCGGCATGGAGAAAAATTACCGTGAAGATGGTGATAAATCGCGCCGGACGAGAAATCCGGTAATGTCGTTCCTCACAAAAAGAGTAAAAGTGTGCACTTTCCTCTGACTCGTCATTTTTAGCCTATTTTTTTTTCTCACTGAACGGCTACCGTGCCACGACGGAACCATCCGTTTCAATAGCCACTCCGCCTACGTTTTTCCTATTCGACATTTATCTCAGCCGGCTTTAACGATTTCGCGCATAAAAAAACATTATTGCGAGAGACAGATCCCTCTTAGGATAAACAAAAAACGCTCTGAATACCTTATTTCTTAGAAATTCGAATTTCCTGCGCAATTTTAAGTTTAATTTTAAGTCAACATTATTAATACGATTTCTAAACTCCATCGTTTGATTTCATCAATTTTGCTTTCTGTTTTAAAAGCGTTCGTTAATGTATTATCCGTACAGTGGAACCTCGTGCCAAGTATTGCCATCATGCTTTGGCATAAGTAAGAAGCGTTTCTTCAAAGTATTAATTTTCACGAAAGTCTGCAGGAAGAGATCGAAATTTTTTGAAAGGAGAAGACAGTCGCCATTGAAAATGCAGAAAGACTGCAGAATACGCGGGTGACGGTAATGTCAAGGCAGTGTGCATTCTCCAGAGCACTCCGCAACCATCATTTCCGGTGCCAAATATCATAAATCTAGTTTCGGTCAATGCAACTCTCTCCTTTCTATCGTGCATTCGAGTGGAGTGGTGATCGTCGCTCGTAACATCCCATAAGGTGTTCAAAAGACATTTTACTTATTTCCACGCATAATTTTAATATTTTTCATCGTGTTAGTAATTTTTGTATTTAAAAGAAAATTATTTGATTCCTCCTCGAATAAGTGAAAATAAAAGTAAAATATATTGGGATGTCCCAAAAGTTTCTTTCGCTTTATTAATGAGTAATACATGCACAATATTTCATGTTTTATGTTACATTACTGAATTGTGCACGATTCATTTTGCTCCATTACTGTTACAACATGAATATATGTGAAATTAGATTGTCTATTTATAGAAACACGACCACATAAAATAATTGAGCGCAACTCGCGAAAGAAACTTTCGGGGACAACCTAATAGATTTAATTCGCTGTTTCAGTCCAGAGTTCGCGATAATTATTATTGGAAAAAATTAGTGTTAACAAATGAAGACGAAGTGGTGGTATCTGGGTTAATTTGCATAATGGGACATTTTCATTATGATATTGCTAAAAATTTATGCCCGTGTCTCAGCGTGGAAATTGTGTAGCGCGATATATTTATAAACGTTAAGAATAGCGCGCCACTCGCAAGAGGAATTGGAAATCAATATTTAAGTCTATTCTGATGGTGACGTGACTAGGCTGGATTTGCGTGCAGAAAGGGATAGGTAACAAGAGTTGTATTCTGGAATAATGCTTTGTGTACGTCGGACGCATTCAGGAATACTGAGCGAGTATATAAACTCCATTCGAGAAGGGCATCTAATACTACGCAGTCTGATATTCCACAACCCCTGCAATTTATGCCTAAAAATACTGGAAATTAGGTAATCGCATGCAAAGACTATACGCGTAAACCGTAAAAGTGGTTCTTGAATAAAATAACCACGTACGAAACAGATTATAACAATCGACAGACTAATAGTATTAGTTTATGTAATTAATTGGAGCCTGTAGTGCGCTGGTACTTATATCTCCGTGAAGTTTAATCGGTTTCGTGACCAACCAACAGAAGTTTATTCTTGCATCCATTGATCGCAATCTGTGTCCGTCCACTAACGACTAATACTACTGTCCGACCAACTCTATCTCTGACTACTGCATCCGTATCTTACCACTGGCCGACCTACTTAATAGCAATTATTATTCTTCCACGCACACGCGCCACAAAATATATAATTTTACATTAATACATTATTTACAATTGTAAATATATTAGTAGTATAATAAATCTAGAGATTCACTAACCAAATGAAATTTCTCAATTAGTGAAACTAATTTATCATTCCATGTGACATGAACTAATGCAACAAATGCTATTACTACTTAACATTTAACTGTAATAATATTTGTCATAAGAAAAAAAATAGTAAAGATTGCCTGTATTTGTTTCCTAGAATTGAATTTAGTACTGAAATTTGAATTCAATCCAAATTATGTACGAATTTATTTCATATTAAATTTGGTATTAATTTATTCTGAATTTAAATTCGAATAATCCGATCTGCGACAATGACCAACACAAGCATAAACGTATCATCACCGAAAACGACCATTCTCTATTCACGGCCAACTTTTTGACGTTCCACGTAACTCGTTAACCGGACACACGAACGCGTGGAATTCGAGAGTACTTGGGAAGCCTCCGAAAATTTTGTTCTCGCGTTATCCTAGGAGAACAGAACCGTCTGTGTAGCTTCGAACTTTGCGCAAACGAAAATTGCGCGCCGGAATTAGTGTTAATTACGACGACCTACTGGAACTCGAATCTCGTTTCAGGCGTCGCGAACCCCTAACTCCGGGTAAACTTTTCGAGAAGATGGAAAACTGGCCAAGTCTCGAGGGCTCGTGTTTACGTCTGGTTCCATCGATGGTACGTCTTTTTTACCGACGCGGTATAATTCGCTCCAAATAGAATTTACACGAGTCTCTCAGGTGGAGATTAAGCTTCCACGGGGTCATAAGTACCCAGCTACCTCGAAACCTTTCTAATTTGCGCTTCGTGTTGAAAAGGGAGACCATTTTGTACTTCTTGTTTCGATATACGATAATAATAATGCTTTTAATAATATAAATACAGAGCCACCGTAATATTGCGATACATGAATATGTACATATTGGAATGGAATGATATTTTATATGAGAATTTTACCCATGCAAATTACCGTACACATACATATTAATTAATTCACACCAAAGTTAGAACTGAAATTTCCACCTTTACTGACTTCCACAAACTACCACTATCCCTTCATTAAATAATAATAGTCTCAATTGCACAAAACATCGTATCCTCCTCTATTAGTGAAATTTTACTTAAGGGTGCACAGGAGCCAGAGCCAAACTTCAAGTTAACTTCGGCGACAGTCGCGGAAAAAGTAGGAAACTCCGGGACAAGGACAGAGAGGACGATACAACAATTGCAGGAGAGACGAGGACAGGGCGATTAGGCTAGCATGATTTTTTTCGAAGATATTGAAGCAAAGAAGCAATATTTTCTAATAATTCTGGTTTTAATATATTCGTTACACTTTGGCGGATGCGACTCCAAGGCCTGATTTTTCAATTTCGGCCTTAAAACTTTATAAGCAATAAAAGTATGTTTACTATCTTCATTTTATTGTTTATAAAGTTTTAAGGCCGAAATTGAAAAATCAGGCCTTGGAGTCGCATCCGCCAAAGTGTAACGAATATATTAAAACCAGAATTATTAGAAAATATTGGTTCTTTGCTTCAATATCTTCGAAAAAAATCATGCTAGCCTAATCGCCCTATCCTCGTCTCTCCTGCAATTTTTGTATCGCCCTCTCTGTCCTTATCCCGGAGTTTCCTACTTTTTCCGCAACTGTCGCCGAAGTCAACTCGGAGTTTGGCTCTGGGTCCTGCGCACCCTTAAGGGGTAACACCACTATAGAGGCTGAAAAAAAGGCCTAACTTCGATAATTAATTTTGTGGGTATCGCAAAAAGAATAGGATTTCTTTTTACAGGGTTTATTTAACACCTATCAAAGTATAAACAAAAATTGTTGTATTATAATTTTATTACAAAATGGCGGCGACGAAGCGAGTCTTAAAAATTGACTTTTGTTAAAACCACTTCACGGGAGGACGGTTTTCTTGTTGTGTATAACAGTTGGAACAAAAAACCAACAAGTTTCATAATATATATATATATATATACTGTTAGCTATAGAAGTACGTAGGGGTTTTTTTATTTAATGTAAACTTTCATTTTTGTTAACAATTTACTATTTATTCTTTAGCCAAAAAATTGGTCAGTGCGCTATTTCTACAATATTTGATTAAAAAGAAAACCCCTACGTACTTCTATACCCAATAGTATATAGATTACAAAATTTTTCGGTTGTTTGTTCCAGATTTTATTCACAACGAGAAAACCGTCCTCCCGTGAACGCGTTTTAAAGAAAGTCAATTTTGAAGACTCGCTTTGTCGTCGATATTTTGTACTAAAATTACAATACAACAGTTTTTGTTTATACTACAATACGTGTTAAATAAACCCTGTAAAAATAAATTCTATTCCTTTCGCGATACTCTAAAAATTAATGATCAAAGTTAGGCCTTTTTTTCAGCCTCTAGAGTGGTGTCACCCCTTAACTTTCCACTCCCTATTTGTGGACTCTTTTTAGTATTAATTCTGCAAATCTAAAATTGTATTCACTACTGAAATTTCAACTCGATGGAAATTATTATTTAATGTATTTCACGTTAAAATTTAATTTAACACACGCGAAGAAGAAAAAGAAACGTACCAGAATTATGCAGAAATCGACACACACTCTCCTCCCCTAAAACCTCAGTCTTTGTATTCTTTGATAATCGTTTCTGCAACGCGGCCCTTTAATGAACGCAGGACTCATTAGTTCCCGGAAAAAGTGTACCACAGTTTTACGCCCGGCTCTCAAAGGAAGAGGGTACCGAGTATATTTTTCAACGGAAAACACTTTTCCGATTGCGGAAAATCCTGCGAATTACGGCTCGAAAGATACATTGTTAGCATTCCCCTCGTGAAAGTCGTCGCTACCGTCCACTCGGCGTTAACGTAGCTCCTCGAAAACTTGTCGAGTGGTTTCGGAGGGCGGAGGGGGAGTTGGACTCTTACAGCAAAAGAACCATTTCGCCTTTTGCCTCGCGCTTATTGCCCCGCGTAATTGCACAACCGTTTCGCTTCTGTCCTATCGGGCCAAGGAACAAAGGGACTGAGGACGTTTGTTTCAGGGTTGACGTAACGATCGGGGGTTATAAACGGTACAGATTCTATTAAACACGTTCGCGGAACGACACTTCGTTCCACACGATTCAGCATACCTGTCGCGAGGACTCTTTGAAGCGCGTCACGCGCACCCGTTGCAGTATAATTATTTGTTTATTCGTTTTACCAAGAGGACCCTTCGACGTCTAAATAGGTCGCGTAACGTGCTCGCGATTGTTACAGTTGGTTGCTTCTCTATTTTCCGTATGAAAATGTTCTTGTCTTGTTTCATTTTTGGGTCGTTGTTGCGAATAGTGTGGGGTGGAAGAGGCCTATAATTTGAATTTGACAGGTGTTCGTGCTCATTATATTATATAAAATTGTTGCGATGGTATGAAGACGCCGCACTACAGTTCCGAGTTACATCGTCGCGACTGTGTGAAGATGTTGCGACGATGTGAAGTTGCAGAAACGAGTTCCCGCGCTTCCGTTTGCCAGGAAGCGGCAAACTTTTAAAATAGAAGAGAGCGATTCGAGAACTCAAAGAGAGAAGACGTTTCGTTACAAGTCTCCAAGATTATCGTTATATTATCGTTATATTGTTTAAAAGTTATAGTTTGTTAATAAACTTTGTATTTAATTAAAATGAATTCTCGTGCTTCAACCCCCCGGCGCAACAATATATTCAAAATATTTATTGTACGACGGTTGTTCAGAAAGTAAGTTTAACGATGTTAGCGTTGGTGTTGGTGAGAAGGTAGAACTATAAAATTTTAGGAACATGTTCTCTCATTTATTTTGATCAGTTTCGTGTGTCGTAGACTCTGGTCGGTCGATTGTCGCGTGTTTTGTAACATTTTATAATGGCGATTCCGTTAAAATTTGCGTCCAAGTGTGAACCGCGTAGTATAATACGTTTTTTTACCGCTGAAAACTTCACAGCCACAGAAATTTATCGAGAATCGTGTTCCGTTTACGGCGATAAATGCGTGAGCCTGCAGATGGTTACGCGTTGGCGAACAGCGTTCCTAAATGGCCGCGAAGAGTTGCACGATGAAGAGCGCGAAGGACGACCAGCGGTCTAGCGCTGCCGGAAAGACCGAATATTCAAGCGGCTTTCAAGCCGAATCAAACCGGGATCCGATTTCCGAGCCGAGTCGAGTCCTTGAAGAAACCGAGTAGCTTGAAAGATTCAAGCTACCCGAAACAAACCAAGTAACTTGAATTTTTCAAGCTACCCGAATAGAATCGAGCG